>NC_141016.1:20315410-20510410 GCF_052327205.1 Somniosus microcephalus
CTTAAACAGCTCCTGGACTTGGTTATTCCTGCTGGCGTACTGTTCCATGAGTGCCAAGCGCCCTCTGTATCTCACTCAGGTGGCCACTCTTCATGTAACCTGAGTTTGCAGCTTCTTGGAAAGTGTGCAGAGGAGGCAGAATAAACGAGACTAATCCTGCCCTCGTCTCGTGTCCACTCTCGAATCTTCCAACATTGGGTAGCAGTCAGGAGTTGTAACCCTGGCTGGACCTGCGGCGCAGGCATTGAGGACAATTGTAGTCCATCTTTTACCCTGCGTCAGATAAACTAAGTCGGTATGGGCCAGGTATCAAATCTGGGTCTTGCCTGACCTGTGTGGCACAGTGCAATACCGTATGGTGTGTAGGCCGAGTGGCCTACTCCTGCTCCTATTTCTTATGTACCCATTGAGAGGCTTTGATAAGCCTGTGCATACCAGGGCGCTTAAACTATTTGTCAAGCTTTTGTAGATAAATAAATGTATATAAGTGAGGTTGCAGCCTATTTTTTCCAGTCCGAGACAATTCTTTACCACAAATCGGAAAGATGTGAAAAGAAAGACTGCAAGACATTACATTTCTATAGCGCTTTTCACAACCACCGGACGTCCCAAAGTGCTTTACAGCCAATGAAGTACTTTTGAAGTGTAGTCACTCGTAATGTAGGAGACGCGGCAGCCAATTTGCGCACAGCAAGTTCCCGCAAACAGCAATGTGATAATGACCAGATCATTTGTTTTTGTGGTGTTGCTTGAGATAAATTGGCCAGGACACCGGGGAGAACTCTTCAGTGCTGTTTGATCTTTTACATCCACCTGAGAGCAGATGGCACCTCGGTTTAACGGCTCATCCGAAAGACGACAGTGGCAGCTCCGACAATGCAGCGTTCCCTCAGCACTGCACTGGAGTGTCGACCTAGATTTTTGTGCTCAAGTCTCTGTACTGCTCAGCCAGGTCGAAGGAACAGCTGAGAATAGATGCCGGTGTTATGTTTAGGGTCTTTTTCTGCTTTGAAGTAAAATAAGGAAGCCGAAATAGTGAGATTCCTCTTGTAACCCCTTATTAGTATCTTCACTGGCCCCGGTAGTAGATAAGCTTTTACGGATTTGCCCAAGTTAATGACCAGACAAACCTTTTTTTAATTTACTGGAATTATCCAGTGCCTCAATTTTGCAGTGACACAACCGGAACGTGTAATTGAAGTGCCAGGTCACCTGAAATTACAAGATCTTGTGTTCAAAGAAAAAAGAAAGACTTGCATTTATATAGTGCCTTTTATGGCCTCTGGGTGTCCCAAAGCGCTTTACAGCCAATTGGGTACTTTTTTATTCGCTTATGGGATCTGGGTGTCGCTGGCAAGGCCAGCATTTATTGCCCATCCCTAGTTGCCCTTGAGAAGGTGGCGGTGAGCTGCCTTCTTGAACCGCTGCAGTCCATCTTATTTATAGCGGTTTGGTACAGTGGCTTGTTCGGCCATTGCTGTGGGTCTGGAGTCACATATAGGCCAGACCAGGTAAGGACGGCAGATTTCCTTCCCTAAAGGATAAATCTGGTAGTTTCGTGGTCACCATTACTGATACTAGCTTTTTATTTAACAGAATTTAAATTCCCCAGCCGTGGCCAAATGCCGTGGTGGGTTTTGAACTCCTGTCTCCGGATCATTAGTCCAGCCCTCTGGATTACTAGCCCAGTAACATAACCACTGTGCTACCGCACCCACTGGCACGTGGGATTTCTGACCTTTGCTGTGCTTATCTGAGAAAGGATGTTCTTGCCATGGAGGGAGTTCAGCAAAGATTCACCAGGCTGATACCTGGGATGGCAGGAATGACTTATGAGGAGAGATTGGGTCGATTGGGCTTATACTCGCTGGAGTTTAGAAGAATGAGAGGGGATCTCATTGAAACTTATAAAATTCTAACAGGACTAGACAGACTAGATGCAGGAAGGATGTTCCTGATGGCGGGGGAGTCCAGAACCAGGGGTCACAGTCTAAGGATAAGGGGTAAGCCATTTAGGACAGAAATTAGGAGGAATTTCTTCACCCAGAGAGTGGTGAACCTGTGGAATTCTCTACCACAGAAGGCAGTAGAGGCCAATTCATTAAATATATTCAAGAAGGAGTTGGATATATTTCTTAAGGCTAAAGGGATATGGGGAGAAAGCAGGGACAGGGTACTGAATTTGGATGATCAGCCATGATCTCATTGAATGGCGGAGCAGGCTCGAGGGGCCGAATGGCCTACTCCTGCTCCTATCTTCTATGTTTCTATGTTTCTTTCAGGGGAGTGCTGCCCAGCTGCTAATCACTTCCCCAGAAGGAAGAATGGACGAATAAAAACACTCCTTGGCAGTCCTCGTCTCAACTTCAGTCACGTTGCCCTTTTCGGTAGGAACACTGACCTCACAAATTGAGAGCTTCAAAGAGCAGTAACTCCACATATGATGGCACAGCTGAGCGTGTTGAAATGCTCCAGATTTGGGCAAGTTCACCTTTCACTTTGTAAGCAGGAAAAAAAATTACAGGAAACTCTCTTATACTGGACCGGCGTGGTGCCGGTTTATCAAAAAGTCCGGATTACAGAGAGGTATAGTAAAAGGTATGAGAGCCCTGTACACGGCCACAGATCCAGGCGTCCCTGTTGCATGGCAACAGGTACAGGAACCCCGGTTACACAGCCACAGATCCAGGAACAGCCACTAATGTGAGGTACAACTTACCTGAACCTACTCCTGAATTGTGCCGGTTAACAGATTTCTGGTTATTTAGGTGCCGGTAAATCGAGAGTTTCCTGTACATGGGTGTTGAAAGTTTGATTCGGACTTTGGTCAGCAAGGGTGATTTGAGAGTGCCATTTCACTCCATTAAGATGCTCCTGGAAAAGAATCTTTGCCCCTCTTCAGTCAAAAATATATTGGTTGTCACACTATCTCGGGGGTATCAGGGTACCAGAGGCTGGAGCACAGGCTGCTTCCCATGATCTGCCCCTGTGAGTTCCTGATCTCAACTGAACCAGTGTGGGGAAGTGCTCTGATAGTCATCCCCAGCTCACTCCTTGACTTTGGCTTCAGCATGCTGCAGGTCCAGCTGCAAGTCTCCCCATCGAGGCTGTGTTTTGACCGTTGATGCCGAGGGTGGTGCAGCTGAATTTGTTTGGAGAACCGGTTCTGATATTTTCTTTGGGGCAACACCTGGAAAAATTGAGATTGTGTTGCTACAAAGAGCTGTACTTGCAGTTCTTGATTCCTGTGGTACAGAGTTGGAGGCCATGGTCTGGCACCTGTGATTTGCCTCCGATGGCAGGCTCCATATCTTGCTCATACTGTCAAGTCGTGACGCTGAGCGAAGGCCCAAGTTCTTCTTGGAAGGAAAGTCACCTCTGGCCAAGTTGGCAGAAGCTTGGTGGCGGGTTGTCTGGGCTTTTGACAGGGCAGCAGTCGATGGAGCAAATCAAACATTTTCACACTTTTTTGGAAATGGGAGGGATTACACAAGGGGGGGGAAAAATATAAATTGACAAGAACAAAGCAGTTACAGTCGAGGAATCTGTCATCAGTGTGGACCACTGACTGAAGCTGCCTTATAAACCGAAATTTAAAAACCCGTGGGCTTAGACACCCAAAAGATGCACATTAACTTCTTTGAGCTGCTAATTTCAGACATTCTGAAGGTATTTTTTGCTTTCAGAATGTTCAAAGAAGGTTTTTCTCCTCCCCCCCCCCCCCCCCCCCGCCCTCTGTCTATTGATTTCTTTGCCATGTGAAAGCCTTGGGTAGTGGACGCTTAGTGGGGGGGGGGGGGGGGGAATCCTTTGTTGAAGGGGTCATTCTCCTTTGAGAGTTCTGTCTTTTTTGGTTGAGAGCCCCACAATTCCTCTACTGGGAGTATTCCCACAGAATACAGGATAATGTATCTCTGCCAATATGGTCTGCAAATGGGTTTAATAAAGAAAAATAACCCTCGGTCTCTTATGGTAAGCACTCCGTTTTGCTGCCAAGAATAGAAAATACTGATCGTGGATCTAAAGGGAATATATAAAACATGTAACGATATAAAACACTTGTTCGGCCCCAGCTGGAGTATTGTGTCCAATTCTGGGCACCAGCCTTTAGGAAGGATGTAAAGGCTTTGGAGAGGGTGCAGAAGAGATTTACTATAATGGTTCCAGGGATGAGGGATTAGAGTTACGTGGATAGACTGGAGAAGCGGAGATTGTTCTCCTTGGAGCAGAGAAGGGGTAAGAGGAGATTTGAAAGAGGTGTTTAAAATCATGGAGGGTTTAGATCGAGTCAACAAAGAGAAACTGCTTCCAGGGTTGATTAACGACAGGGCACAGATTTAAGGTGATTGGCAAAGGTGCCAGAGGCGACAGGAGGAGAAACATTTTACGCAGCGAGTGGTTAGGATTTGGAATGCGCTGCCTGATAGGGTGGTGGATACCGATTCAGTAGTGGCCTTCAAAAGGGAATTGGCTGAATACTTGAAGGAGAAAAAATTGCAGGAATATGGGGAAAGAGCAGGGGAGTGGGACTAACTGGATTGCTCTTTGAAAGAGCCGGCGCAGACTCGATGCACCGAATAGTCTCCTGTGTTGTACTATTCTGTGATTCAAAGCTCATGTTGTCTTGTTTTATAAAAAAAAAAAGAACAAAGAAATATTTGTATTGGCTTGGGCTCCTAGGATGTCGAAGTTGGCAAAAGGCAGTGTGTAATGCAGCCATACTGACTAGAAGGCCTCAGGCTTGATTCTTGGCCTGTGCTCAGTTCACTGAGCACAACTGGGGCAGCAGATGGAACGGTACAATCGGCAGCTGAAAGTAAGCTAGGGATGGGATTCCCGATCACCAGCCGGTGACCACGCTGAACAACAATCAATCAATCAAGCAAGGTCACTGTTGCCTGTGACAACCCCTCCCCCACCACCATGGTCCAGTAGCCTGCTAACGCACGTGCGCGGTACCAGAGGGCACACCTGGGATCGGACCCCAACGCAATTTGGATGCGTTCAGGACAAGAGGGGGGAAAAAAAATTGGCCGGATAGAATGCTGATGTTGGCCTGTTGTTTTCCTGCTAATATCGTGCAGCTTGTATAATGTGGGAGTTGCATCAGAAATCATTTTTCCGAAATCTGGCCTGTAACTGCACACAATGGGCCAGCTGAAACTGGAGGTTATTCTGCAGAGTTGTTCAGTTGGCTGGAACAAGTTCACTTTAAACCTGGTTTCACCACAGTGGCTTCAACCTTTGTACGGTGATTTCTGTCAGTCCGAACTGATTATCAGAACCTTGAGTTTGCATATTTGAAGTCAAAGCAGCATAATTTCACTGTAAAATAATCTTTAGTTTGTGTCTACGGGCTACAGAATGATACTTTTGACTCCTAGATGAGTACTGTTTTGTAGTAGTTTTTTGCCATGAGCTGCCCTTGCATTCTCCCTTTCATACCTCTGCTCCTAGAGGGCTGTCTCTTCCTGTGACATGATTCCACAGGTATTGGCAGCCCTCTGGGACTGTGCCTCACCCAAGTGGCCTTCATCATATCCTGAGCCCAGACGCTAAGGCCCCGATATTAACTTGGAAGTGGGCGGGGTGGTGGGGTGGATGGTGTTTTGCGGTCGGGAATCCCAGAAGAATGGATTTCCCATAACATTTTTTTGCCTCTGTTTCCTGGCCGCAGCCAGCCAGATTGAGAGGCTGGCTGGCTGTTGGGCGAGAAGGCCTATGGCACCAGGCCGCAGCCTTGGAGTGGAGGATTGTGCATCGCTGGGGGTGGGTGTTGCAGAGATCTTGGAAGGGTCGGGTCGGTGGGAGATCGTGGCTGGTTGTGTGGGGTGGGGGGAAGCAGCTAAGTGGAAAGGCACTTTCCAGCAGTGTCCTCTCTTCCCTTTAGCTGCCAGGTTTCCCGAGGCCCGGGAAACCCGGCCGGCCAGGGTGAAATTTTAAGATGGAGATTAAATCTGAGGCACACAGCCTCATTATAATATTTAAATGACCAACCTGCCTCCTGGGAACGGATTGGTTGTCCATCCCGACTCCGTTAAAACTGGAAATGGACGGGTTGGGGCCGGGTTTGAGATTTAAATTTTTTTTACATCCCATCTGACCACAAACCCACCTGTTTTTTTGGGAGTTGAAATTCCCCCCAACTGTCCGCAGGTGACTCCATCATGACGTGCAAAGCAGATTGCCATATGCAGAAATATGGTGCGATGGCAATGAAGTTTTCATTGAAAGTGACACTGCAAGAGAAGAGGTGTCAAGGGAACCAGTCTGCATTGTGCTCTGCAATATATTTTGTGTTTAAAATTCACACATGCATTTAGGTTTGATTTATGTACAAAGGATGCAGTATTGCTGGGGGACATATGACCCTGGGGTTAGACTAATATCTCACTTGTGGCACTGGTCATAAGAGATGAGTTTGTGGTGTATCAGGTTATCGTGCTGGTGGATTGTAGATCATCTCCTTTTGGATATACTCTACTTCTACTTACCAGTATCTTGTGTGATTTCCATCTTTTGTGAAGTAGCTATCACGTTCCTGTGATTGGAATTTGTTTTTCTTGGAGCATTTGTTTGAGGATAGTTGACATGCATTCTGACCCCACACC
The DNA here is from genome assembly GCF_052327205.1 of Somniosus microcephalus. Taxonomy (NCBI): domain Eukaryota; kingdom Metazoa; phylum Chordata; class Chondrichthyes; order Squaliformes; family Somniosidae; genus Somniosus; species Somniosus microcephalus. The sequence goes on from NC_141016.1 coordinate 20,322,022, forward strand.
ACACAACAGTCACCTTTTTATTAGCGCTTGGATTTCAACCGCAAAACAATTCAGCGGACCATTGAATGCAGTATGTTTTGCTCCTTGCCCAAGGGTATTGATTCCTGTTGGGTTATGGTCCCACGGGTGTAGGCAACCCTGTGGTTCTTTGCCAAGAGATTTGTTTGTGTTCTGCCCAGCTTAGCTCTCCGAGATCTCTTTCCATGAAATCGTAACTTAATTTCAGAAAAGTTTGTTGCTAATGAAGGCTTCACCTAATGCTTTGTGCTTCTTCTTCTTTTACTTTCCTCAAATTGACTTATGTATTTAACAAGGTTCCTTTCCAAGTGACTGACTTTTAAGAAGATTGGTGTCTTGTGAACTGCTGGGGTTTCAGTTTTTTTTGAAACTTTGTCCAGTCCAGTCAGTCTATTTTCTAATTTGAGTTTCGTGACTTTTACTTTTTGAATACCGTTGTATTCAGGACAGAGCTCTGTTTTTAGCCAGTGTGTGTGGGGAAAATTGTTGTGCTCCCTGGGGGCTGAAACCCTGTCTAGCATGAAGCCTGCCTTCCTGAAGCCCTTTCTACCTTCATAGGCAAGTGGCCCCAAAAGAACAGCAAACGATACCGAATTGTTGCTAGAGCTACTGGTTTAAATTGCCAAGTCTCTCGCTCTCGCCACCATTGAGTGTACTGGCTATACATCTTGTGAAATCAAGGCTGTAATCTGTCTGGGGTTTTGGTTCCAGAAGTGGAAGGGGTCTTGTATGCAGCGTTTGACAGTAGGGTATTTTGCTTGTAAAATGAATATATTTGCTATGCCATTAGAAAAGGAGTGAGTAATTCTTTGGGTGTGGGATGAATTGGATGATGCATTGGGTCCTGACGTTGTTTCAACTCAAACCTGCATTTGAGTTCAGAGCAAACCGATGGGCTGAAAAGCTTGTCCCTTTGTTGGCTCTGAAGCTCTAGTGAGAACATGAGAACATAAGAAATCGGAGCAGGAGCAGGTCACATGGCCCCTCGAGCCTGCTCCGCCATTCAATAAGATCATGGCTGATCTTCGACCTCATCTCCACTTTCCTGCCTGATCCTCATATCCCTTGGTTCCCCTAGAGCCCAAAAATCTATCGCTCTCTGTCTTGAATATACTCAACGACTGAGCATCCGCAGCCCTCTGTTGTAGAGAATTCCAATGATTCACCACCCTCTGAGTGAAGAAATTCCTCCTCATCTCAGTCCTAAATGGCCGTCCCCTTATCCTGAGACTGTGCCCCCCTAGTTCTAGACTCTCCAGCCAGGGGAAACTGCCTCTCGGCATCTAGTGTGAAATGCATTTGGACAGCTGCAACCCAATTCCAAGTGGGTGCAAGTTCACAATAAAATTGATTTATATTTGGCACAAACTTGCAGGTGCATTTAAAAAGCAGAAGTGTTACAATGGTGGACTGGTGGCGAGGTGTGTTGAGGCACTTTGGTGGGGCACCGCAGACGATACTTGTCTTCCGGCCACGCCTTGCCTGTCATTGCTTGCTGGTGACCCTGGGTGCGAAGAGTGGACATGTGTTCTGTACCCCAGTGCTATCATCTCTGGTTGTTGACCGCAGAAATTCAGTCTCTCCTGCCTGTTTAAAACAAAAACACGTACAAGTGAACCTGATTTTTTTAAATTGTGTTTTCTATGCCCAGAATCTCAATCAACTTTTTCCCCCCCATAATGGTGCAGGTTGGCAGATGATTGTGATCACCAACACCTTGAAATTTCTAAGTATTTGAAGGCTGTGTTCTGTGAATGTATATGCACATGACCGATTTTAGATTTGATCTGTGTATGAGATTATATTTCTCCCCTGTATTGTCTGTATATAGTTGGTGTGGCACCTTTTTGGAAATTCATCCTTTAATAGTGCTGCCAAATTTACTGGTATGGAATTAGCTTCATGGTTTTTTTGCCGTTACATACACCATTCGGTGCACGGTCGAAGTGGAAGTATCACTTCGAAACATAGGAGCAGGAGTAGGCCATTCGGCCCGTCGAGCCTGCTCCGCCATTCAATATGATCATGGCTGATCCTCTATCTCTATCATTTTCCCGCTCTCTCCCATATCCCTTGACGCCTTTTGCGTCTAGAAATCTATCTATCTCCTTCTTAAATATATTCAGTGACTTGGCCTCCACAGCCTTCTGTGGTAGAGAATTCCACAAGTTCACCACCCCTGAGTGAAGAAATTTCTCCTCAGTCCTAAATGTCCTACCTGTATCGTGAGACTGTGACCCCTCGTTCTAGACCCCCCCCCCCCCCCCCCCAAAAGCCAGGGAAAACATCCTCCCTGCATCCAGTCTGTCTAGCCCTGTCAGAATTTTATACGTTTCAATGAGATCCCCTCTCATTCTTCTAAACTCTAGTGAATACAGGTCTAGTCGACCCAATCTCTCCTCATAGGACAGTCCTGCCATCCCAGGAATCAGTCTGGTGAACCTTCGCGGCACTCCCTCTATGGCAAGTATATCCTTTCTTAGGCAAGGAGACCAAAATTGCACACACTACTCCAGGTGTGATCTCAGCAAGGCCCTGTATAACTGTAGTAAGACATCCTTGCTCCTGTACTCTAATTCTCTTGCAATGAAGGCCAACATACCATTTGCCTTCCGAACTGCTTGCTGCACCTGCATGTTTACTTTCGGTGACTGGTGTACAAGGACACCCAGGTCCCTCCGTACATCAACATTTCCCAATCTATCACTATTTAAGTAATACTCTGCCTTTCTGTTTTTCAATGATTCCTCTCTTTGTTGTGACACCATATGTGACCATCTCGGTAGTCGGATTATCCAGCATACCGCACTAAGTGCTACTGGCTCCAGTAGCACTGAAGTAAAAATGGGTGTCGTTTGGTGTTGAGGAGGAAGATCCTTCATGTCTCAGCTCCTGCAATATTGCCAAGAATGGTACCTGGCGTTATAATGACCAATTATTTTCGTGGAAGTACTGTGAAATTTTTGAGTAATCATAATATTTTAGATATGGACTTAACAACATTTGGGGTTTTTGTTATGTCATCTTAATTTCATGTTCGCTGCTTTGTAGACACATTGCTTGCAAGACCTGAGACTGAACACCGCATTGGCATCTAAAGTCTTCATTCAGAGAGACTACTCCAGTGGAACAGTGTGCCAGTTTCAGACTAAATTCCCCTCTGAGTTGGAGACCAGGGTAAGCTGGAACTACAACATTGTTTGAGGATACAAGAATATTTATTGGCCATATTAAATCCCACCCTTGTTAATGTATCAACACCACACCTTGGCTTTCATTGTCGTATTTCTCAGTCCCTTCTCTTTCCTGAAGTATGCGTTGTCTTTTGGATTCTTTTACGCTGTAGCTGTGTTTCCTGCTAACTTGTCCCATAAGCCGAACGCTCTTTGGAGAAAGTACTGCCTAAGTAATCTTCTCACTTGCAACCTATCTTCTCTGGTACCCGAATCTTTTCTCATTGTGACTGATTTTGTCTTTCAAGTTTTTCCACTTCTCTTCATACTAAACACTTTGCTTCGCTCACCTTAATCCCTCGCTCTCTGCTGTGTGTGCAGGCTGAAAACCAACTTTATTCTGCTAGCAGAAAGGTGGATGGTAGAATGTATTGAATCACAAGGTGCAGAGACTGTAGGTATTTAAATCTGGTACATGTGGTGTGTCCTGTGTGGCTTCAAACACTCTTGCTGTTGCCCTCAAGAAATGCACAATTACAGCTGATTACAATAATAAATTTGACTTTTAGTTGCATTGTGCTTTGATTTGACTTGCTGTTACTATTTAATGTGAGCTTTGGTACAATCTGTGCAACCAGTTCTATAACTGGCGACTAGTGTAGCTATAAATGTGCTCCAACTAACAAATGGGAGGAACTATTCAGTAAAAGGGGCCATTGTCTTTAGGTTAAGTGATTCTCAATTGCTGGCAATTTTACATGCAAAACTGCAGTAGAGGCTGCTGGAGCTGGCCATATCTACTACAGGAAAACTTGATTTCTTGTCAACTGACCCTGCTGGTTTAGTGAGGCAGCCAAATCTAGTCCATCCACTCGAGTGGGAGGATTACGGTCAGGAATTGGACACTTCAGTCAGATGCGAGACTCGGCTCTGTTCATACATCAGTGGAACAGCTGAGTGTCGGGGTTGACTGTTTTGTTTGCACCCCCCTTCCCCCCCCCCCCCCCCCCCCCCGCCGAACTCACTCCCCCTCCATCGCGTCCCGACATTTTCAGACAGCTGTTTTTTTTCGTAGCTGGCTGCAGTGCCATTTGGGGAGATCTGAAGTCTGCTGTCCCCTCTGCTAGGTGGGATCATCGGCTTACCGATGAAGAAACCAAATGGCAGTGTTTGGTGCCGTGGCGGATGTTACGTTCGCTGCACCGCAGTTTCGCCAGCACCCAATGTGATGGCTCTACCATGCCGTTTTTGGTTCAGACTATTCCGAGCACAGACTTTGCTATTTCAGTTCCCCTTTTTAAGAGGAGTAAATATAGTGGGTTCAGGATAGCTGCCAACTTTCAGGAGTAGTTTCCCTGCAGCAAATGGAATGAATGATGGGGAAAACTGGAGCAAATAGCATCGCTAATTGCTGTTGAAAGTCAGTTGAGAAGACTCCATGGTAAGCTGCTTTTACATTTAGCACTTCTGTAATTCAGTTAGTTTGAGAGCAATAATGTGCTGGCTCCCCATGTTCACAATGCTGAAACTGGTTCCTCTATTCGGAGGCACAATAATGTGCCTTTGTTTTCTAGGGTCTAAGATTCCGGCACCAGGATAGGGAACCAGCTTTAACAGCACTGGCATGGCGAACTGGCATACTAATGTCGCTCTCCCACTCCGAACTGCGAGTGCTAAATGTGAGAGCACCTCAAGTTAGGAATGCTGTCCATGTGCAGCTCTCCCACTGTGCTACTGGTACCTTCTGTGGCTCTCTGGTCTTGGCTCCATGGTCACAATTGTGGAAGTAGCCTTGATTCTGCAATGTGAGCTTTTAGCCCAGTCTGTGGTGATTGCAAACTGCTGAGCTAGTGAGCGTTTTTTTTTTCTCTTCCCAAGTTTCCTGGAGCACATAAAAATCCAGGGAGGTAATCTGGAGACATGACTGGTTTTGATTTTCTTAGTTATTTTTTTTACATCAGGACTATTGTGGATTTTTTCCCCCCCTTCGAGTTGTGCTTTTACTTGGGGGGGATGTTTGCGGCCTGAACCTGTGAATGTTGCTTTATTCAGTTCCCAGGGTTTGTTTGAGAGCGGAGCCTGGATAAAAGGTGCCTTTTGTATTCCTTGTGATTCCTGTGTGAGGACTGTACTCTCCGCAGATTGACAGGCAGCAGTTTGAAGAAACCATCAGGGTACTAAACATCCTTTATGCAGAGGCTGAGAAGGTGGGGGGACAGTCCTACTTGGAGGGTTGCTTGGCATGCTTGACTGCGTACACCATCTTCTTGTGTATGGAGACCCATTATGAAAAGGTGAGTAAGTTTTCGGTGCGGCTATCATGTTACGTAAATGGATAGCACTGCTCCAAGCCAAATACTGTACTTTGTTACTCCAGCAATTGGAATGGCAATAGGATAGCCGTAAGCTTCAACCTTTTCCCACCCTAACATCCGAAAATAGTTGTAAACCATATTGAAAATGTTTATGATCCTTAAAATGTCTGGGTGGGAGAGGGGGGGTTTAATAATGTTTTCAGGAGTTGGAATCCGGTTATGTTTGATTTGCTGGTAAGGTTGTTACGCATGTAACTGTTCTTGCTGTATGCCACTTGGGAACATAATGGATTCAGAATTTAAGTTAGAATCATAGAATGATTACAGCACAGAAGGAGGCCATTCGGACCCTCGAGCCTGTGCCGGCTCTCTGCAAGAGCACTTCAGCTAGTTCCACTTAGTCCTGCAATTTTTTTCCTTCAGGTACTTATCTAATTCTCTTTTTTGAAAGCCCCGATTGAGTGCCTCCACCACCCTTTCAGGCAGTGCATTCCAGATCTTAACCACTCGCTGCGTTTATATAAAAAAAAAAGAAAAAGTTTTTCCTCATGTCGCCTTTGGTTCTTTTGCCAATCACCTTAAATCTGTGTCCTCTGGTTCTCGACCCTTCTGCCAATGGGAACAGTTTCTCTCTCTACTCTGCCTAGACCCCTCATGATTTTGAATACCTCTATCAAATCTCCTCTCAACCTTCTCTGCTCTAAGGAGAACAACCCCAGCTTCTCTAGTCTATCCACGTAATTGATGTCCCTCATCCCTAGAATCATTCTCGTAAATCTTTTCTGCACCCTCTCTAAGGCCTTCATATCCTTCCTAAAGTGCGGTGCGCAGAATTGGACACACCACTCCAGTTTAAGCCGATCCAGTGTTTTATAAAATTTCATCATAACTTCTTTGCTTTTGTACTCTGAAGCCCAGGATCCTTTATGCTTTTTTAACTGCTTTCTCAACCTGCCCTGCCATTTAAACAATTTGTGCACATATACCCCCCCCCCCCCAGGTGTCTCTGTTCATGCACGCCCCCCCCCTTAGGATTTACCCTTTAGTTTATATTGCCTCTCCTCGTTCTTCCTACCAAAATGTATCACTTCACACTTTTCTGCATTAAATTTCATCTCCCATGTGGCTACCCATTACACCAGCCTGTCTGTTTGTCTTGAAGTCCTATCACTATCCTCCTCGCTGTTCACTATACTTCCAATTTTGAAATTGTGCCCTGTACACCCAAGTCCAAGTTGTTAATATATATCAAGAAAAGCAGTGGTCCTGGTACTGGCCCCTGGGAAACACCATTGTATACCTTCCTCCAGTCTGAAAAACAACAGTTCACCACTACTCTCTGGTCCTGTCGCTTCGCCAATTTTGTATCCATGCTGCCGTTGTCCCTTTTATTCCACAGGCTTCAACTTTGCTGGCAAGCCTATTATGTGGCACTTTATCAAATGCCTTTTGGAAGTCCATGTACACCATGTCAACTGCATTGCCCTCATCAACCCTCTCTGTTACCTCATCAAAAAATTCGATCAAGTTAGTTAAACATGATTTGCCTTTAACAAATCTGTGCTGGCTTTCCTTAATTAATCCACACTTGTTTAAGTGACTGTTAACTTTGTCCCTGATTATCGTTTCTAAAATCTTCCCCACTACCGAGGTTGAACTGACTGGCCTGTAGTTGCTGGGTTTATCCTTACAACCTTGTTCAAAAAAGGGTGCAACATTTGCAATTCTCCAGTGCTCTGGCATTACCCCCCTATCTCAGGAGTATTGGAAAGTTATGACCTGTACTTCTGCGATTTCCTCCTTAACTTCGCTCAGCATCCTAGGATGCATCCCATCTGGTCCTGGTGACTTATCAACTTTAAGTACAGACAGCCTTTCTAGTAGCTCCTCTTAATCAATTTTTATCTCATGCAGTATCTCCACTACCACCTCTTTCACTGACTTTGGCAGTATCTTCCTTGGTGAAGACAGATGCAAAGTACCCATTTAGTACCTCAGCCATGCCCTCTGCCTCCATGCGTAGGTCTCCTTTTTGGTCCCTAATTGGCCCAACCCCCCCCTCTACTATTTATATGCCCAAAGAAGACTTTTGAATTTCCTTTGCTGTTAGCTGCCAATCTATTCTCATACACTCTTTGCCCCTCTTATTTTCTTTTTCACTTCCCCTCTGAACTTTCTATATTCAGCCTGATTCTCCCTTGTATTCTCAACTTGACATCTGTCTTACGAGCTCTTTTTCTGCTTCATCTTACTCTCTTTTTTGACATCCAGGGAGTCTGGCTTTAGTTGCCCTACCTTTCTCCCTCGTGGGAATGTACCTCGACTGTACCTAAACCATCTCCGTTTTAAAGGCAGCCCATTGTTGGATTACAGTTTTGCCTGCCGTTCGTTGATTCCAATTTACCCGGGCCAGATCCATTCTCAACCCACTGAAATTTGCCTTCCTCCAATTAAGTATTTTTATTCTAGATTGCTCCCTGTCCTTTTCCATAGCTAATCTAAACCTTATTATGATCACTGTTCCCTAAATGTTCACCTACTGACACTTGCTCCACTTGACCCACCTCATTCCTCACAACCAGATCCAGCAATAACTCCTTCCTCGTTGGGCCAGAAAAGCACTGATCGAGAGTTCTCCTGAACACACTTCAGAAATTCTTCCCCCTCTCTACCCTTTACACTGTTACTATCCCAGTCTATATTAGGATAGTTGGAGTTCCCCATTATTGCTACTCTATATAGTTCTTGCACTACTCTACTTTCCCTGCACATTTGCTCCTTTATATCTTTCCCACTAGTTGGGGGCCTATAGAATGCACCTAGTAGTGTAATGGCACCTCTATTGTTTCTTAACTCTAACCAAACCGATTCTGTCCTTGACCCCGCCAAGACATCTTCTCTCTCCAGCACTGTAACATGCTCCCTAACCAGTACTGCCACCCCACCTCCTTTCTTTCCTGAACACCTTATATCCAGGAATATTTAAAACTCAATCATGCCTTTTTTTGAGCCAGGTCTCCGTTATCACCACAACATCATATTCCCATGTGGCTATTTGCGCCTGCAGCTCACAACTTTATTTACCACGCTTCGTGCATTCACACACCTGCACTGTAAACCTGTCTTGGACCTCCTTGTATTCTTAGTCTGACCCCACCTAATACCTTACTGTTTCTTACTCCAGTGCTATCTGTCTCTCCCAATCCTTTCTGTGCACTTTGTTTCTCCTTTCTAATGCTACATCCTGGTGCCCATCCCCCTGCCAAATTAGTTTAAACCCTCCCCAACACCCCTAGCAACCTCCCCCCGGCGAGGACTTTGGTTCCAGCTCTGTTGATGCAACCCGTCCGGCCTCTACAGGTCCCGCCTCCCCCAGAACCAGTTCCAATGTCCCAGGCATCTGAAGCCTTCCCTCCTGCACCATCACTGCAGCCACGCATTCATCTGCTCTATCCTCCTATTTCTATACTCACTAGCTCATAGCACCAGGAGTAATCCAGAGATTACTACCTTTGAGGTCCTGCTTTTTATACTCTTTCCTAGCTCCCTAAAATGTGCCTGCAGGACCTCATCCCTCTTTCTACCTATGTCGTTGGTACCAATATGGACCACGACCTCTGAATGTTCTACAGCTGCTCAGTGACATCCTTGACCCTGGCACCAGGGAGGCAGCATATCCTGGAATCGTGTCTGCAGCTGCAGAAACACTGGTCTGTTCCCCTAACTATCGAATCCCCTACCACGATGCGTTCCTGATCTTCCTCTATTTTCCCCCACCCCCTGTACAGCGGAGTCAGCCATGGTGTCGTCAACTTGGCTCTGGCTGTACTCCCCAGAGGAACCATCGTCCTCCAGTTGGAGAGCGAGATGCACTCGGGGGACTCCTGCGCTACCTGCCTGGTTTTACCTTGTTGGTCTGGCGGTCACCCATTTCCCCTCTGCTTGCACACTCTTAAGCTACGGGGTGACCACCTCCTGAAATGTGCTATCCACGTAACTCTCGGCCTCACAGATGCACTGCAGTGACACCAGCTGCTGCCCAAGCTCTCAAACCTGGAGCTTGAGGTCCTCCAGCTGACGACACTTCCTGCACACGTGGATGTCCAGGACACGGGAAGTGTCCTGGAGTTCCCACATGGCACAAGATGTGCATTCCATGGGACTGAGGTGCCCTGCCATGCCTCTACTTAATAGATTATTAACTATCTTAACAGAAATAAACTCAAGATTTATTTATTTATTACTCACCAATTTGTGTTTTTTCTCTTCAGCTCCTTCCCTTGTGCTGACGTCACTTACCTTGCTCCCTGATGCTCGTGCTCCCTCTGGGCTCTCTGGCCTACCTTTACCTCTGACCACTCCTCTCGCTCTCTCCTCACAGAATCACAGAAACCCCACAGTGCAGATAGAGGCCATTTTGGCCCATCGAGCCTGCACCGACACATATCCCACCCGATCCCTGTAACCCCTACACCAACACATATCCCACCCTATCCCCGTAACCCCCACGTATTTAATCCCCCTAACACTTAAGGGTCAATTTTTTTTTATCATAGCCAATCAACCTAACCCGCACATCTTTGGACTGTGGGAGGAAACCGGAGCACCCGGAGGAAACCCACGCAAACACGGGGAGAATGTGCAAACTCCACACAGGCAGTCACCCAAGGCTGGATTCGAACCCGGGTCCCTGGCGCTGTGAGGCAACAGTGCTAACCGCTATGCCACCGTGCTGCCCCCTCTGCTCTGAATTCCCACTCTCCCCAAATTCCCAGTTTAGCGCTCTGTCGAGAAGTACTCCATTTAGGATCACTCTGCAGCACACTCTCTGGCTAATGCAAAATTAGAACAGTTGATGAATATATTAAGAAAATGTTAAGTTAAACTATGTATTTTGCAAGTCTGCTTGTTATATGAAGTTGACTGCAGGGTGAAGGGTCAGGTTATAAATTATAGATCCTGATCAGAGGCATTGCATCAGTATTTGCTCCTGTAAATGTCATGTTAAAAATGTGCCGTGCTACAAAAATTAATTGTGTATGAAAGCAAAATACTGCGAATGCTGGAAATCTTGAAATAAAAACAGAAAATGCTGGAAATACTCAGCAGGTCAGGCAGCATCTGTGGAGAGAGAAACCGAGTTAACGTTTCAGGCCGGTGACCTTTCATCAGAACAGGGATTTCTGTTTGTCTCTGACCTTTTACAGCAGTTCTGACGAAAGGTCATCGACTTGAAGCGTTAACTCTGCTTCACTCTCCACAGATGCTGCCTGGCCTGCGTATTTTTAGCATTTTCTGTTTTTATTAGAGTTTTTTGAATAATCCAGTTGATCGGAGCAGAGTCACTGTCAGGAATCTATCTTTCAGAATCAAGTGATCAAGCAGGTTGTTTTGTAATATTACTCATTAATATCTGTCATTAAATGTGACTACTGGAAATTCTGCAAACTGCATCACGTTGCGTTTGAAATAAAATGGAAAATGCTGGAAATATGTATTGCGTTCATCAGCATCTGTAAAGAGGGGGGAAAGGCAGTTATATTTGGGTGTGCTTTAGAAACGTCAGTCTGCCTCCTCTCTGCAGATTCTGACTGACCTGCTGCATATTTTCTGTTTTTACTCCGCATTTCCAACATTTGCACTTTCTTTTCATTCGTCGTGTGCAGTATGTGTTTCCTGCCATTTTGTTGTTTGCAGACCCTTGTTGCGGTGCCCTAGCGCACTCTGCAACATTAGTTGTTAAACTTTTTTTTCTCTTGTATGGACCAACCCTGTTGAAGCGGGTGGGCGGGCGACTTGTTCGCAAACCTCTGTCCCCGCTGTCGTGCGCAGGGCTGGTGAGAGGCCTGCGGCTTTGGTCCTTCACCTGAACGAAGCCACCCCATGTTGGTTATTTCCAAAGACGCTAAGGGGCTTTGGTGGGGAAATCTACCATTTTGTCTGTAAAACTGCTTCACATACTGGACCTCATGTTACTAAGCTTCCTTGGTATAATGTGATTATTGGATGATTCCCAAACCTACTTTTTCTCAAGCATGTTAAGTTATCCACTTGAAGTATTCCTGACATTACTTTATAAGTGGAAGATCAGTGGAAAAGAGACACAAAAAAAAAAATTAAATTAGAAAAAAAAATATATCCCTTGCTTAATATGTGGAAATTGTCAGACTTCCACAGATTATATTATGGAAACTTGGATTCCGACTGCGGAGATTGACTGACCAGAATCAAATCCGACTGACTGTGCATTGATTTGATCAATTTTGCAGCTTTCTCGTGACTTGAAATAGTATGCAGGGACTTAATTAAGCTATGAAGGGCTCCCTTTTATAAGCAGGTAAGTGAGTACTGGTCACCCAATCTTCCCAGTGAGAATATCTGTCACGTATTATTGATTTTGGAAAATGATCCGGCTTCTACCATTTCAGCTTTGGCTCATCAGAGGTTTGGAGAATGGAGGGTTGAAGTGACTCGAGACTCCAGCTTGGCTGACTTTCTGCCATTCATTGTCAGTGTGACTGACAGCAGCAGAAAATGCACATTACATGTTGGCAGAGGCACGCTTAGTGCTCGCATTTAAAGAAACCAGAGCCCCCCTTCTGCGCCACCCCCCCCCCCCCCCCCCCCCCAAGAACAGATGTGGTGAGCCAGGTTATGATTTAGAGTTGATTTGTGTAGTCCATTGTATTCTGTGTTTGAAGAACAAGAAGGATCTCTGAAGAAAATATAACTGTTTTTGAGCAAGTGGCTGGCCAGAGAATGTGTAACTGGATTTAAATTTAAATTCGAATTTATTTTTACCCCACCCTCCCCCATTCCACTTCCTTGAACATGATGTGCTTCCATGGTCGAGAGGATGGGCTGATAACCTGGTCCCAGCTCTCTGCTTCTCCCGAACTCGGGGCCATAAATATAAGATAGTCACCAATAAATCCTCCAGGACATTCAGGAGAAACACCTTTACCCAAAGAGTGGTAAGAATGAGGAACTTGCTACCACAAGGAGTAGTTGAGGCGAATATCATAGATACATTTAACGGAAGCTATACAAGCACACGAGATAGAATAGGGTTAGATGAAGAGGGGTGGGAGGAGGCTTGTGTGGAGCATAAACCCCGGTATGGACCAGTTGGGCCGAATAGCCTGTTTCTGAGCTGTAAATTATAAGAATGTGAGCACCTCTTGACCTTTTTAACCTTATACCCCCAATATGCCGATGGGTGCAAAATTATACACCCGTAGTCTTAGGGTTTTTTGTTGATAGTAAGTGATGCTTACACAGATTCATGTCCAGAATCGATTTTTAATATATTATGTATTATTGATGCCTTTTTTGTCTACAGGTGTTGAAAAAGATCGCTAAATACATCCAGGAACAGAATGAGAAGACCTATGCACCGCGAGGCCTCGTCATAGTCGATCCAATTGAAAGAGGATTGAGAGTTGTATCCTTTTTGGTTTCACTAGTTTGCATCTGCTATTCCTTCATCCATCTGCTGACCTCTTTGGAATGGTGTTTATCTTCCTTATATAGCCCCATAGCTCATAATCGGGAGTTTTCATAATGTCGTTACAATGCTGCCTCCAGCATGTTTTAAGCACAGAGATCATTGCATTTCCTATTCTGATTTAACTTCGACGAAAGCACTCCCTCTTTTACATGTAACCGAGACGCTTGAAGTTTTAAAGAAAAACACCTCCCAGACTCCCTTGAAATAATGCAATAAGCCTCTGTTTTTTAAAGAAGGAAACTGAGATTTGAGAAGCTAATGAAATGCTAGCAGTCAAGCAAATTTATTATAAAATAAAAAACGAACATGCTAGAAATACTCAGCAGGTCAGGCAGCATCTGTGGAGTGAGAAACAGAGTTAACGTTTCAGGTCGATGACCCTTCCACATCAGAGCCGTGGGAGTCTTTCAGAAAGGAAATAGAGTGTACAATGCCAACATGTTCCCGTAAAGGTCAAGGGTGGGACCAACAAGCCCAGGGATCCCTGGATGTCTAGGGATATACAAGAATGGATTAGGGGAAAAAAGGAGGCTTTTGGCAGATACAAAGGACTAAACAGTGGAAGCACTAGAGAAGTAGAGAGAGTGCAGAGGGGTACTGAAAGAAATTAGGAGAGTGAAGAGGGGGCATATAAAAACACTAGCGGGCAAAATAAAGGAAAATCCCAAGGTGTTTTATAAGTATATTAAGGGCAAGAGGATAACCAGGGAAAGTAGGGCCCATTAAGGACCAAAGTGGCAATCTGTGTGTAGAGCCGTAAGATGTGGGTGAGGTTTTAAATGAATATTTTGCATCTGTGTTCACTATGGAGAAGGACGATGTAGGCATAGAAATCAGGCAGGGGGATTGTGATATACTTGAACAAATTAGTATTGAGAGGGAGGAGGTACTAGCGGTTTTAGCGGGCTTAAAAGTGGATAAATCCCCAGGCCCAGACGAGATGTATCCCAGGCTGCTGTGAGGCAAGGGAGGAGATTGCAGGGGTTCTGACACAAATTTTCAGAACCTCTCTGACCACAGGGGAGGTGCCAGAGGACTGGAGGACAGCTAACGTAGTACCATTATTCAAGAAGGGTCGTAGGGATAAACCAGGGAATTACAGGCCAGTGAGCCTAACATCAGTGGTAGGGAAATTATTGGAAAGAATTCTGAGGGACAGAATTAGTCTCCACTTGGATAGGCAAGGATTAATCGGGGATCGTCAGCATGGCTTTGTCAGGGGGCGATCATGTCTAACCAATTTGATTGAATTTTTCGAGGGGGTGACTCGGTGTGTGGATGAGGGTAGTGCAGTTGATGTAGTCTATGTACTTCAGTAAGGCTTTTGACAAAGTCCTGCATGGGAGACTAGTCAAGAAGGTAAGAGCCCATGGGATCCAGGGTAATTTGGCACATTGGATCCAAAATTGGCTTAGTGGCAGGAGGCAGAGGGTGATGGTTGAAGGTTGTTTTTGTGACTGGAAGCCTGTGTCCAGTGGTGTATTGCAGGGATCGGTGCAGGGTCCCTTGCTGTTTGTAGTGTACATTAATGACTTGGATATGAATGTTGGAGGTATGATTAGTAAGTTCGCAGATGACATGAAAATTGGTGGAGTGGTAAATAGCGAGGAGGGAAGCCTCCGGCTACAGGATGATATAGACGGGTTGGTCAGATGGGCAGACAGTGGCAAATGGAATTTAACCCTGTAAAGTGTGAGGTGATGCATTTTGGGAGGACTAACAAAGCAAGGGAATACACAGTGAATGGTAGGACCCTAGGAAAGACAGAGGATCAGAGGGACCTTGGTGTGCATGTACTGTACATAGATCCCTGAAGGCAGCAGGACAGTTAGATAAGCTGGTTAAAAAGGCATATGGGATACTTGCCTTCATTAGCCGAGGCATAGAATATAAGAGCAGGGAGGTTATGATGGAGCTGTACAAAGCACTAGTTAGGCCACAGCTGGAATACTGTGTGCAGTTCTGGTCGCCACACTATAGGAAGGATGTGATTGCATTGGAGAGGGTGCAGAGGAGATTCACCAGGATGTTACCTGGGCTGGAGCGCGTCGGCTATGAAGAGACTGGACAGGCTGGGGTTGATTTCCTTAGCAGAGAAGGGTGAGGGGGGACCTGATTGAGGTGTACAAAATGATGAGGGGCATAGATGGGGTGGATAGAAAGGAACTTTTCCCCTTAGTAGAGGGGTCAATAACCAGGGGGCATAGTTTCAAGGTAAGGGGCAGGAGGTTTAGAGGAAATTTGAGGGAAAACTTTTTCACCCAGAGGGTGGTTGGAATCTGGAACTCACTGCCTGAAAGGGTGGTAGAGGCAGGAACCCTCAACATTCAAGAAGCATTTAGATGAGCACTTGGTCCATAGCCTTGTATGCTATGGCGTTTCAAGTGCTGGAAAATGAGATTAGAATAGACAGGGCTTGATGGCCGGCGCGGACACGATGGGCCGAAGGACCTCTTTCTGTGCTGTATGACTGAGAAGGAAGGGATAGTTGAATACACATTAGGCCGAAGTCAGAGGAGTGGGAGATCTGTACTAATGTGGAAGAGTTCGGGGATGTAGGTTGGGGCGAAGCCATGAAAATAAAATGCACCTTTTTGAGCAAGTAGCTGGACAGAGAAAAATTATGTAACTAATTTGAAAATAAGGATTTGTGTATGGAGAAGGGATTGAGGAGATATTGGAGCTTTGTGAGGGTGTGATCAGTGCATGGGACTTGGTACAGGGCAGGATACAAGCAGCTGAGTTCTAGATGAGTTGGAGTTTATATAAGATGGAGTTTGCAAGGTTACTTATTAGGATGTTGCCTTCAGTTGAGAAAGTGGCGAGGTGGGGTGAAGTCTGGACTCAGCTGTTGCACACATTACCTTCGATTTATTTGGATGCAGTTTCTGCCTGGACTCCAATCTCTTCTGCAGACCCGTTCTGTTTGTGTTGTCTTTACCTACTTTAAAGAAAATGCATCTTATTACCTTGCTTTTTCTTGCATCAGTAAGCCCACCCAGGAGCAAAGTGTGAAGTTTGCACCTCAATAGTCTTCTAGATACCAAGGAGTCATGTATAGCTCTCCAATGAGTCTGCTTCATGTGGTATTTGGGAAGTTCATTGAAGTGATAAAGCGCTGCCGTAAAAACTTGGCATGCGCTGAAGGAATTTTGTGTGAAACGCTCGAGCTGCTCTATTTTTTGCCTCTCTTAGATGTTTTGTGTAACCTTAATTGGAGAATCAAAGTAGATTACTTTCTTGGCAGCCTTTAAATAATAAATTATCAAATTCCTTTTTCAATGTGCCTGAAAACAATGACTCATTATAAGCCAGAACTCTGTCTGAGGCCACCTGCTTGTCTCACAAGTAACCTTGGTTTGATAAGTGGTCAGAATATTCTGTCTGAGCACTCGTCCAGTTTGGTCACTTGAGCGGTGAAATTCCTTCTGGTGATTGTTGTTGTTGGTGGGGGGGGGGGGAGAAAAAAAAAGTTGTCCTCCAGAATAAAATGGGAAATCCTTGTGTTGAATTTGTTTTTACTTAAATTAACAAGCAAGTTTTCCAGTTGTCGCGTTGCGAGGGTTGCCTCCCTGTCTGGGGACAACCCTGGGTGGCACCGGGAGCTGCCCTGCTTTCATAAGCAAACTCCAAAGCACGGGCGACAATAACAACTCCACATATCCAAACATTCTGAACTTGAGCCTACTTCTCTGACGGGCTCCCGAATCCATCGTTCTGTGCATAGTCACGTTGCTAAATAACATGGGAGATCACAGCTGGCCTGCTGTAGTCCATGATATCTAGTGTCAGCAGGCAGTTGATGCTGATTAAAGTGGACGTTCTGTGGTGCTTGATTTACCATGGAAGTGTATTGCTTCTCTGAAGGAGCTGGCGGCACTGTTGGCGGCTGTTAATTAAAAGAGTGGCACTCCCGGTCTTTCACGGATGGCAGTGCAGCCTTGGATCCCTGGCTGTCTGTGGCCTTGGACTGTGTACAGGTTATGATCTTGTGCAGTGACAGGATGGGCTCACTACTGTAGCTGTCAGTTAAATGATGTGGAAGCAGTTAAGACCCCCAGGATTCAGGAATAATCGCACAATCACTTGCCTGTAAATGTTTTTTTAAAAATTTCAATCAAATAAAAAAACTACCACTGTGAACAGTCGTATAGTTCAATTGCCCTTTTTGATCGGTCTTTCTTAATGAGAGCAAGACATCATTCCACCACAGAGCTCGTTGTGCCATTTGTGACACTTGGTAATAAAGAAGTATACAAGGGATGAGTATTTTAATTCTAATGCCTAATCTCAATACTAGATTGTAGACGGTTTCCAGTTAGCTGTGTGAACGAATGGTTAAAACATAGGACCTGTTCTTTGTATGTTTCTCCCATTATTGTAGCAGTCGGCTCAAGAGGGTGGGGCTTGAGTTCATTGTCTCTTTATTTTCTTCCCCCTCGTCTCGGTGAGGTATGGCTTTCTCGGGCACCGGCAGCGTGACTTCATTAAACCTCCATCTGAAGGCTGCACTGTGGTTTTTTTAAATGGTACCCTTGCATTTATTAACAGCCCTGAAGTTTGCTTAAAAACCTGAGCATGTTCCTGAAATTTAATTTACAATTTTTAAAATTCTTTAGTGAAAAGCTTTTGGATTTGCATAAGCAGGTCTTGGGGAAATAAATAGTGGGACCACTTGCTCACTCTTTCCTTTCTCCCTCCCTCAGGATAGATTTTTTTCCAGACCCCTTTGTTTCAATATAGAGTAAGGACGTGTACCTGAGCAGGAGGGAAATTGGGGCAGGAGACTAACAGGATGGGTGAAGGAGAGGGCTATCAAAGTGCAGGGATGTGGGCAAAGAGTTCTGGAGTGTAGGACCAAGATGGCCGATAGGTTTGCTTGCTGATTTCTTGAGCCGCAGGGTCCTTTGCATGATTGCAGTTGCGTACGGCTCACTATTTCCTCGCCCTCCTCCCTTCCTCTGCTGAAGATGGTGACTCTAGCTCTGGTCCATTTCTGCAGTCACTAGCAGGGCCCCAGGACCTCTGCCAAGTAACCATTTTTTTTTTTTCATGTGTGCGTCACCATGCTTTTGAACTTAGGCGGGCATCGCTGCCAAGCCTGATCTTGCCCTCGCAGAATGTCCACGTGCAATCACTTTGAATCCCCTCTCTGCTGCCCTGAAGCCCCAGATGCGATCAGCTAACTAAACGGCGTGATGGACCTTTACTGATCTCTGTGGTTCAGGAATGCACGATTCGTGCAATGCACTTACCCCCTGAGAATTCAGATTAATTGTTTTAATAAATGGCAGATTTTTGCAAGTGGTTCTAAATATTACCAGTGGAATTCACTTGCTGGATTTAGTATGGTTAGTTACTTCTGCAACCCCTGCTGGTCTTGGTGAGATATGCCAATTACTTATGGCAATGTGCCTGTGACTACAGGGATTTTAATTTTTTTTTCCTTGGGCCTGAATTGGACACGGTTAGGAAAGTGACTGAATCAATTGGATCACCTTGTGTTTTGGACTCCAAAATGGCTGCCTTGTGCTGTCGGAAAATGAAAAGGCTTGTGTGTACGTCGCACAGATGTTGTCACAGGCTGATTGATGCTTGGGACGCGTTCAACACGTATTTATTTAATATTTAACAAAAAATACCACAGCAATTTCACGGTTTCTGCTCTTTCACGTAGTGTGTTTTGAGTTATGGGCGTGCATGGCAAGGCATGCAGGAAGAATGAGAGACTAGCAGAAAAGCTGTGTGGTATGCAAGAGGAGCCTCTGAGTGCACAAGTCAGGTTTTATTGATGCTGGCATTTTATTGATGCTGGCAGTAGGTGCACGAAATATAAAAACGGGAGAACGCTGCACCCCAGGCATTCAGGTCCCAACTTTCCTTGAATGGTGAGCAGTTGTTGAAGGCAGTGGGGGGGGGGGGAAAGTACAGCACCATCAGGTTGACTGTCTTCCTTGGGTAGCTTTTGTCAGCAGTGGCTGTTGGTAGCATTCTTGCCCGAGTCAGAAGGTTGAGAGTTCAAGGCTGACTACAGTGCAGTGCTGAGAGTGCTGCACTGTCGGAGGTGCCGTCTTTCGGATGAGACATTAAACTGAGGCCCCGTCTGCCCCCTCGGGTGGACGTAAAAGATCCCATGACCCCATCTTGAAGAGTTCTTCCTGGCTATCATTTCTCCCTCAACCAACACCTTAAAAACCAATAATCTGGTCGTTATCACATTGCTGTTTGTGGGAACTTACTGTGTGCAAATTGGCTGCTGCGTTTCCTACATTGCAACAATGACTACACTTCAAAAGTACTTCATTGGCTGTAAAGTGCTTTGAGATGTTCTGATGTCGTGAAAGGTGCTATCTAAATGCAAGGCTTTTTTGTAATGAATTGGGCGGGGAGCTTTAAGTGCAGTCCCTTTGGGGTTGAGGTGATCCTCGTGATGTTATTTGAAAGCCAGTTCAGCCCCTATAGTCAGATTGGTGATCTGACAAATAATGCAGGCAGGTCTAACGCACCCTTGGTGATTGGCTGGCCAGCCTGGCTCTGGAGTGCAATGCAAAGCGATAGACCTGACCCGGGGGGGTGGGGGGGGCCTGGATTCTTCCCACTAGTATTCCAATAACACTTCGAACCAATGGTCTTGCTCAGTATCAGTAAAACGTGTGGTTTTAGCTAGTTGAATTTGAGCATTAAGGTAAAGAATCCCTAAACTCTGGCTCTGCCAGTCTATGTCTATGCTCTTTGGACTTGGATCAGATCGTGTCCCTGTAGGGAGAGTAACTGCACACTATCAGTTACACAGAAGTACATGTCTGGATTGGAAACTTTTTAACAGTGATGGGTTTTTATGACAATCCAGCCGCTTTCGTAGAGTGTTTTGCCTGGTGCTAAATTTATTAACTTGCCGTCGTGAAATTTGAACGAAAGACATCTGGATTGCTAGTCTGGTGCTTTAATCATTCAGTCCCTCGAGCCTGTTCCGCCATTCAATTAGATCAGGGCTGATCTGCACCTCCACTCTACTTACCTGCCTTTGCTCCACATCCTTTGATACCGTTATCTAACAAAAATCTATTGGGGCAGGGGGGAAGGGAAGAGGAAAGAGTTCCATTACCCTTTGTGTGGGAAAAGTCATTCCTGACCACTTCTAAATGGCCGAGCTCTAATTTTAACATTTTGCCTGCTTGTTCTGGATTCCCCCACCAGAGGAAATAGTTTCTCTATCTTTTTTATAGAATCCTTTTATCATGTTAAAGACCTTGATTAGATTACCCCCATAAACGTCTACACCCCAGGGAATACAAACCATGTTTATGTGGAGTTTGCACATTCTCCCCGTGTTTGCGTGGGTTTCCTCCGGGTGCTCCGGTTTCCTCCCACAGTCCAAAGATGTGCGGGTTAGGTTGATTGGCTATGATAAATTGACCCTTAGTGTTAAGGGGATTAAATACCTGGGGTTACGGGGATAGGGTGGGATATGTGTTGGTGCAGGGGTTACGGGGATCGGGTGGGATATGTGTCGGTGCAGGCTCGATGGGCCGAAATGGCCTCTATCTGCACTGTTGTGATTCTGTGATTCTGAACATGTCCTCATTTAATCCTTTCAGCCCAGTATAATTCTGGTAAATCTACACACTATCTCTTCCAAGGCTTCTTCCTTGAGGTGCGGTGCCCAGAACTGAACGCAGTTACTCCCAGGTGGGGTCTGATCAAGGCTCTGTACAACTGAAGCATCATTTACTCACTTTTGAAACCCAACCCCTTGAGATAAAGGCCACAAGCCTTTCTGATTAAAAGCTAGTGCACAGGTATAAAAAGTCGTGATTTCTGTACATGGGCAGCTAAATCCCTTTGCTCGTCCACCGCACCTAGTCTCTCGCCATTAAGAAAATACTCCGATTTGTGTATTAGCATCGATAGTGAATGACCTCACAATTCCCCACATTGACCTCCATAGCTTTGCCCACTCACTTAGTCTGCCTGTTCCCCATTGTAACTTTCTGTTCCCATCTACACAACTTACTGTGCCTCCTAACTTAGTGGCATCTGCAAACTTGAATATACAACTGAATTTCTTCATCCAATTCTGTTCTAGATCTGTAGTTCCCTGTTTGTCTATGTGTGGGTGGGTAGGTGTCTCTTAATCTCTGGTCTTGCTTGAGACTTAAATTTACAAGTGAGACAGTGACTAAAACAGCCTAATTTCATGTCTCTCTTGCTGATGATGCTCCTTCACAGACCTTTGGGGCAGCCACCAACTCCAGGCCCCTTTTTGCCTGATGGAGTCATCATTCATGGTTAACTATCCAAAAGTATTGAAGGAAAAACAAACTGGAGGAGAAAAACCATGTCCAAATTAATCCATATTTTGCTTAATTTTTCATTTTTTAGGGTTTTGCTGCAAAGCGCACTCCTTTTAACCCTGCACAATGGTGGATTTCTTGGCTTCA
The DNA here is from genome assembly GCF_052327205.1 of Somniosus microcephalus. Taxonomy (NCBI): domain Eukaryota; kingdom Metazoa; phylum Chordata; class Chondrichthyes; order Squaliformes; family Somniosidae; genus Somniosus; species Somniosus microcephalus. The sequence goes on from NC_141016.1 coordinate 20,343,479, forward strand.
CTTCGATCTGTGCAATGAAGGGCATGGTAGTTAATCAGTTACTTTAGCCGAACCACATAGGTTACAGATTGTTTGCAGCTGCCACTAATAACCGTACAAGTGAAAAATTGTTTGGGAAATTAGACCTGACCTGGTTGGACTAAGAACAATGAAAATGCTCTTTCCCTGCCTGTGTCTGGTTGTACAAAGCCTGATTGGATCAACCTTGATTTCCTTGGCAATGTGTCACTGGCACCTATTTTTCTAGTCACTGTTGCCCCTCACCATTTGAACAATATTTGCTGATCTGAAGGAATACATAATTACCTGCATCAAATATTTCTGATGGTCTTTGTTAGAAATAGGTGTGAAGAGCACTGAACACAGTAAAGTGGTCTTCTGTTATACCTGTAAATGTGGAGTCCTTTTGCTTGTATTTAATGTTTCCCTTCCTTTTCACTTTTTTCTACCTGCTCTGGTTGCTGACTGTGCTAGGATGGGGTTCCACTGGCATCTGCAGCCCCTTGATACTTTAGTCAAGTGGCTCTTTGTTGTGTGGATCAATGGGCAATTCGACCGTGGAAGTCTTCACAACAAAAACCGGCTCCTGTCCTCGCCCAATGTCCACACGTGCACACTTTCCCTATTGGGAGCATTGGATGTTTTGCTCTCCTGCTGTAGCCAAGGCTGGTTGAGGCCAGGTTGTAGTGCAGCTGCAGCCTAACCGGAGATGAACTCACTCACCATAGAGCAGGCACTGAATGTGGGACCGTTAGATTTTCAGGGTTTCACATTACTCCTTGAGTGGTGCATTTGCCTCCAGTGCTGTTGGGGTGTTTGAAGTCCTGTTAGTAGAACAGAAAGTGAGGGGAGGGGTGTTTGTCAAAATAATTATGGTAATCATTATTATTTTGGGGTGGGGGGGGCAGTTAGAATTAATTAAAAAAACAACTTTTGAGGGCTGTGATTGGGACAACTGGGGAAGTTGGGGTTACAGTCTGAATCAAAATTGGCACACATAAAATGGCGAAGCTTCTTCTGGATCTGTATCAACAAAATTTCACTCTTTACATTATTCAGTTATTTACAAATGACTGCAGCGGAAATCTGTATTGAACTGTGCCAGTGATGCTTCGAATACCCCATTTGTTTCCTTAACCCTGGCTCTGGCAGATTGAGATCTCCATTTATGAAGACAGAAGTTTTGGCAGTGGAAGATGAACTGTGGAAAAAGTAAGGTATGAACTTTTGCAGGATCAAATCAAATCAACTTTTATTGTCATTGTTAGTGCACAAGTGCAGTACAACGAAATGTAGGCTTGCGGCTCCTGAGAGTGTACATTTGGATTAAGACATTTAAACATTCAACATACATTTGGCTTGTAGTATATTAACATAAATATGACCATAATAAAGTGCATTGGCAGATGTGCAGGCTTTAGAGTTTATTTGTGGAGTTCAGTAGGATGACAGCCCTGGGAAAGAAGCTGTTCCTGAATCTGTTCGTACGGGTGCAAATGCATCTGTAGCGTCTCCCAGATGGTAGGAGGGCGAACAGACTGTGGCTGGGGTGGGTAGGGTCTTTGATGATGGACCGTGACCTCTGTAGACAGCGTTTCTGGTATATGTGCTCTATGGTCAGTAGCCGGGTGCCGGTAATGCGTTGGGCAGTTTTGACTACCTGCTGCAGGGCTTTCCGGTCATAGTAGCTACAGCTGCCATACCATACTGTGATACAGTTTGTCAGGATGCTCTCTATTGTGCAGCGGTAAAAGTTAGAGAGGATCAGGGGTGACCGATTACATCCCTTCAGCCTCCTTAAGAAATATAGGCGCTGCTGGGCCGCCTTCGCCAGAGAGGTGGTGTTGAGGGACCAGGAGAGGTCTTCCGTGATGTGGACGCCGAGGAACTTAAAGCTTTCCACCACAGCCCCATTGATGTGGATGGGGGTGGTGTGACTTCCGCCTTTTGACTTCCTGAAGTCCACAATGATTTCTTTTGTTTTCTTGGTGTTAAGGGCCAGGTTGTTATCGGCGCACCACTTCACGAGATGCTGGACCTCCTCCCTGTAGGCTGACTCATCGTTGTTGGTGATCTGGCCTACTACTGTGGTGTCATCCGCAAACTTGATGATGGTGTTGGAACCATTAACAGCCACACAGTCGTGGGTGAAGAGGGAGTAGAGGAGGGGGCTCCGCACACATCCTTGTGGGGGCCCCCGTGTTCAAGGTCGGGGGGGGGGGATTCTGAAAGGCAGCTTGATGCAGCGGGTCTGCTAGGCATCAACTGAATCAGTAGGATTTCACCTGTGGTTGAGCTCCATTCACCCTGATGGTTTAAGGTTATTCTGGCTGGTACCTAGAGTAAATTTTCTACCGGGTGACTCCAGGCAGAAGACGGAATAACTTGATGGCATCGTGCAGACCGAGCCCAGTGCACAGGAAATAACGGCAGGAAATCTGCAGCACACAACTGTGCAAAAAATCAGCATTTTTAAGTGATTTGTGTCAAAAATCAGCATTTTTAAGTGATTTGTGTCACAATCAAGTATGTGGCTTTATACCAATGGAGTTAAATTTGTTCAAAGATGTGCGGGTTAGGATGATTGGCTATGATAAATTGACCCTTGGTGTTAGGGGGATTAAATACATGGGGTTACGGGGATCGGGTGGGATATGTGTCGGTGCAGGCTTGATGGGCCGAAATGGCCTCTCTCTGCACTGTGGGGTTTCTGTGATTCTGTGAAAACTTGCAGAATTCGAGGCCAATAATTTTTTTTAACTGCCTTTGCACCACTAGTTTTAATTAGGATTTACTTTAAGACTTAAAGTGAATGGGAACTTTACCCTGGTATGAAGCCTGTACGAGCAGGGATTTAGATGACTGATGCATCCTGAGCATTTTTGCGCTGTTAAGATGAAGAATGTCAACACTAGACAAACAGTATTTACCTGCATTCTCTGACTTTGGGAGGTATGTGTTCAAAGCCAGTTAAAAAATTTCTCCTCTCTCGCTCGCTATGTTTCTGTCTGCATCTCCCCATATCTAATAATGTGCCCCAGGTTCAGAAGGGCACTCCCTGTTGCCACCCGCGTGACCGTTGTTTCCTGCTTCTGTCATTCCAGTGACCTCTGATCAACACTAAGTTGTGCAGTTTAGTGCTGTCAAATCAATCGCAAGTCACTGAGTTGGGAGTTTGACTGAAGAAGCTGTGTAACTGGCAGAGATGCCAGGTTTGTATCCCCTCAGTCTGCACTGGATCGATAATCCGGTCCTGGCGGTGACTGACAACACCCTGCTACATCTCATGACATGTTCTCTCCTTCACGAATTGCTAATTTGCCTGTCGGAATATCTCTTCCCTCCCTCCCCTGCCTGGCGCACTTGCAATCCTTCTGCTAAGATTGAGTGAGGACCAATGCGGGCTGAAGGTTGGCGATTGCGTTGAATGTTTAAAGCTCACTTTCTCCAGCAGAAGAGTGTGGCGTAGATGCCAGGGGGGCTTATCTGAAGGGAAGAGAAGAAATGAGGAATAATCAAGTTTAAGAAAAAACTTTTGTCGAGATACATCAAATGTGCTTGCTACCTTTTTTTGTTAGCACATGGACAGGAAATGCAATTTACAAGTAATTACCACACCTGCAGAACATTAATTTCTTTGCGTGCTTCTTTTGGATTAGGTTCCAGTTGCAGCTGGATGGACAGAATTTGTTTGTAATGTGTTGCAGTGACTCCCTCTACCACCATTAATTCTACCCACTCTGTTTTCTTGATGGCTGTGTTTATTTCTGCTATTTTGGATTTTTTTTTTTTACAAATTTAGCCCACTCGTGTGCCTCCATTGTTTGATTTGGAAATATATTCACACAAACTTTTCCCTGCCTTAACCAGTGCCAATATATCCTTGTGACTGTGCTCGGAGCAGTTCTGTTCGGTTGCACCTTGAGGTTCACTCCCCCTGGATGAAGTAATTTTATTTTCTACACCCTGTAACAGCGTTAATAGAAGGCGACTTGTTTCGCAGAGCATTGCCTTATAGATTTGTAGGTCGGAGCTGTGCATCGCCCTTTGAGCAGAGTAAATCTGCAGTTTTGATTTGTACCTTCACTTTAATAGAAACACTTGCCTTTAGTTTCACAGGATAATTACAGTGGAGGCTGGGTCATTAAATACGTTTAAGGTGGAGATAGACAGATTTTTGCAAGATAAGGGAGTGAAGGGTTATAGGGAGCGGGCAGGGCAGTGGCTTTGAGCCCAAGATCAGCCATGATTTTATTGAATGGCGGAGCAGGCTCGAGGGGCCGAGTGGCCTATTCCTGCTCCTATTTCTTATGTTCTTATGAGGAACCCCCTTCCGCTCACCTCAGTCCACCCATTCAGAAAGAAATCCATTGTAGCCTCCAACTGGTACTTAACTCGAGTATTTACAGCACAGAAACAGGCCAGTCAGCCCAACAGGTCCATACCGGTGTTTATGCACCACATGAGCCTACCTCATCCAGAAGTTCATTCCATGTACTGATCATTATTTTGTGGCCAGAAGAACTTCCAAACACCAATTCATGCCATTTGTTTGCCTTAACATTAACTCTCCTAAGATCATAAATAGGAGCAGGAACAGGCCATTCGGCCCCTCGAGCCTACTCTGCCATTTAATGAGACCATGGCTGATCCAATTTTGGCCTCAACTCCACTTTCCTGCCTGCTCCCCATAACCCTAGACTCCCCTGTTGCTCAAATATCTGTCTATATCAGCCTTAAATATATTCAATGACTCTGCTTCCACAGCTCTCTGGGGTAAAGAATTCCAAAGATTCACGACCTTCAGAGAAGAAATTCCTCCTCATCTCTGTTTTAAATGGGTGACCCCTTATTCTGAGACTATGCCCCCTAGTTCTAGATTCCCCCACGAGGGGAAACATCCTCTCAGCATCTACACTGTCGAGCCCCCTCAGTATCTTATATGTTTCAATAAGATCACCTCTCATTCTTCTAAACTCCAATGAGTATAGGCCCAACCTGCTCAACCTTTCCTCATAAGACAGCCTCTTCATCTCCAGAATCAACCTAGCGAACCTTCTCTGAACTGCCTCCAATGCAAGTATATCCCTCCTTAAATAAGGGGACCAAAACTGTACGCAGTGCACAAGGTGTGGTCTCGCCAGCGCCCTGTACAGTTGTAGCAAGACTTCCCTACTTTTATATTCTATATCCCCCTTGAAATAAAGGCCAACATTCCATTTGCCACCTTAATTACTTGCTGCACCTGCATGTTAAATTTTCATGTACGAGGACACCCAAATCCCTCTGCACTGCCGCATTCTGTAGTTTTTCTCCATTTAAATATTTTTCTTTTTCTATTCTTCCTACCAAAGTGGATAACTTCACATTTCCCCACATTATACTCCATCTGCCAAATTCTTGCCCACTCACTTAACCTATTGATATCCCTTTGCAGACTCTATGTCCTCCTCTCAACTTGCTTTCCCACCTATCTTTGTATCATCTGCAAATTTGGCTACAATACACTCGCTTCCTTCATTTAAGTCATTAACATAGATTGAAAATAGTTGAGGCCCCAGCACTTATCCCTGTGGCACCCCACTAGTTACAGTTTGCCATCCTGAAAATGACCCATTTATCCTGATTCTTTGTTTTCTGTTAGTTAGCCAATCCTCTATCCAATCTAATATTACCCCAACACCATGAACTCTTATCTTATGCACTCTCCAACCCCACCTTCCCTCTCAAACAAAATTCAAAAAGTAAAAATGTGGATAAGTTTTATCATTCACTGACAGGAAAGCAACGGCCTGGGCGTCCCAGAATTTGGAAGCAATGTTTCTGCATGTCATGACGTTGCCATGAGGTTCCAGAGGTTTACGAGTCAATAATTGTTCAAATTGTTGGTGCATCTTAAACGTGCTGTTGGGTTGTGTGAAATTATGAGTTCAACTCCTCGGAGATTGGGATTTTTCCGTATTAATGAAGGTCTGATAATTAAAATACTGAAGCATTAGGGGCTCTACTTTGATTCCATTTGCTGACTGGCTTTCACGCTGGAGGCTTTCTTAAGGGATAGTCTGGGCCGGGTTTTGGAAAACTGGGCATTTAAAAGCCCTTTTGTGGAAGGCTCAAGCACCCTGATTAGTTGACTGAGGAAGCAGCATTGATGAGGTGCAACTTTGTTCTTTCAAAAGATGTCATCTGAAGGTGGGTGGGGGGAAGTAAAGAGCGAGCGAGATATGCATTGAAAGATCTGGGGTATATTCTGAAAAGGAGCTGGGCCCATAGTGCAGGGGTAGGACCAGAACTTTTTAAAAATGAAAGAAAAAGCAAGGTAAATTAGGAAATGGTTGTGTGCTGCCACGCTTGGGTTAGAACATCTTAAATTGTAGGAAGAAGCAAAGTGTGAGGGGAATGAGCGCCACAGTTTGAGATTTTTGAAAAGGAACCAAGTGAGAGTAAAAGACTGTGTGATCAGTCTTTTCATTCAACATGACCAGAAAGAGGATATTGGACAATTTGTACCCTGCATTGCTCCTTTAATCGTTGAATTATTCTCCGCACTTGTGAGACAAAGCACTGGGGATTTGGAAGGACTGAACTGCAGTGTCTTCAGGTCCTGTTCTGTTGTGCCACTGGTCTATGGAATCATTTTGGTAATAGTAGTGGATCTCCCGCAAGACTGCAGATGGGCAGTCGGGAATCTGAAGCGTGTTTGTGATGCTTCGCAACTAACCTGGCCTGTCCAGTGCTTCCTGTCGGAATCCAAGTAATCGAAGGTGTTCTTAAATTCATATCAATTAGAGGTTAGGAACAGGAGTAGGCCGTTCAGCCCCTCCAGCCTGTTCTGGTTTGTTTTGAATGTTAGACTAATACTTAATTTTTTTTTTAAAGATTGTTTTGGAGCTGTAACAAGTGTGACTATGTTGGATGTAAGGCTGCTAAATACATTAGCTTCTTCCTGTTGGCCACTGTGGTTTTTTGTTAGCGGGGCAACTTTGCAGCTTGTGGATGTCATACATCTCCAGATCTCAGTTGCAATCAAAAAGCATAGTGTGGATCTCGAAGGCCTAATGTCACTTTCAACAGGGAAGAAATGCATCCCCTACAACTGCAGCTTGGCACTTGGGAAATGCACCACCTATGGTTGGCAGATTTGAGCACGCAACTCCATTGTAAAGCACACCAGTGACTGCTTAATTCCCCGGGTGCTTTGGTGGGCTCACCATACAGTCTTCTGTATTTTACGTGCAATGTCTGGAGTTGGGGTAACACAACAAATCATTATGGTCCCTTGGGGAAACGTCCCAAAGTCAACGTTCTGCAGCTGTGGGCAATCACTCATAAACTAAATACAGTTTTTCTCAAGATTTGAAGGTCTGCAAGTGGTAAATGAACAAAAACTTGCTTTCTTTCCTTCTGGTTTCTTTGCTGCTCTGCTTTTGTAACTGGAGGTTTGTGGTGACTGGACGGCCCAGTGGGTCAGCTGGCTGTTCTTTCACCTTTGGGACCATGGCTTGGATTCATTCCAGGTGGGAGAGGGGCAAGAATTTGTTCTCTCTCTCTCTCTCTCTCTCTCTCTCTGGTCGATTGGGCTTATACTCTCTGGAGTTTAGAAGAATGAGAGGGGATCTCATTGAAACTTATAAAATTCTAACAGGACTAGATGCAGGAAGGATGTTCCTGATGGCTGGGGAGTCCAGAACCAGGGGTCACAGTCTAAGGATAAAGGGTAAGCCATTTAGGACAGAAATGAGGAGGAATTTCTTCACCCAGAGAGTGGTGAACCTGTGGAATTCTCTACCACAGAAGGCAGTTGAGACCAATTCATTAAATATATTCAAGAAGGAGTTAGATATATTTCTTGAGGCTAAAGGGATATGGGGAGAAAGCAGGGACAGGGTACTGGATGATCAGCCATGATCTCATTGAATGGCGGAGCAGGCTCGAGGGGCCGAATGGCCTCCTCCCTCTCCTATCTTCTATGTTACGCATTGTTTCTTGGGCCGCACATGAAAGTTAACTCTGTTTTCTATTGATTTGCATCTCCAAGTTGCTGAAGCTAACACATCTTGGTGTCCTGACTTGGAGTTTATCCATCAGTGAGGCCTCTAGATCCACAAAGTTCAAACCGAACAAAGCCGCAAATAGGGTGCAAGCGGAAATGGGACTGAGCAGTTTGGGCTTTAGGAGCTGATTGCTAGAACTCTGGGGCTCCAGATAGACCTGGGAAAGCAGGTTGAACAAGGTTGGGAGTTGAGGGACATTGCTGGGTTTGTGCAAAAGGAGCTGGATTTTGTACCTGGCTGTGGTACACCTGACCTTGGGAGTGATCGCTTGTAGTAAAATAAAAAATAAAAAAATTAAAAAATAAAACGGTACTGGCACTGATCCCTCTCACCCCAATCAAATTGGGGTTAATGTGCATTGACAGGCGAGAGTTGATGTAGCCTTCACTTTCTCCCTGGCAGTGCTCAATGCTGATACCGGAGTGCGGGAGATGGAGAAACATTCCATTTACTGGATCGGATGTCCCTTGCTCTGATGAGCACTAAAGATGCTTTTATGTGGATCTGGATTATATTGTATTGTGACTGGACATATCCTCATTTATTTTTATTTTATTTACCAGTGGGACCAAGGCAGTGAAGGATACAGGCCACTTCTGCTGGGTATCGATTCTGTACCGAACATGTACCCTACCTCGTCTCTGGACTATCATTCCACAAACTCTTTGAGGACCTTGGTGCCACTTAAATGTTGGATGATTTGCAATCTGCTGTATCCTCAAATAATATATACTATGTGTGGGGGGAGGGGAAACAAATAACTCGTGATCAAATTATAATTTTCTTTCTCTGAATTTCTTTTTTTAAATTAAAACTATTTTATAAATGAACATCACCAGAAGTCCTGAAAGAAAGAAAGAAAGAATCTCTAAGGAGGTGTTTGGTTGTGCAGTGGTGATGCTCTCTAGTGTAAGTTCATAGCTGTCTGAAGCCTTGGATATTCGTCCCAACATTAATTGAAGAGGTTGTGCTTTCCTCGTGTGTTGCGGACACACGACTGTGGGCCAGTACGATGCAATTAACCCTAAGAGTACTGGAGGCTTTTGACACCTCAATCAAAAGTGGCATTTTGTTTTGCTGATTCTGAGAAGCTGCCTCCATTTGCCTTGGCAGGTGAGGTTGCTACCAGGTGTTAGACAATGCTGTCAAAACTAGGAGGTCCCAGGTTAGTTGGTTAATCTCAGCCGGGGCAGCAGATTAGGCGCTGATTGTCCAATGTCCCTGGTATTGGGCGGTTAAAATTGGCTCGGGTTCCTGCTCCATGTCCAACATACCCCTGCTGATGGAACTATGTGTAGAAGTTTTGGACAGGATCAGGCTGTGATTAGACGTCATGTAGCCTTTCAACAACCACTGGTTGAACTCGCCAGTGGTCCTGTGCCCTAGCACGAGTTGTAGCCCACCAGAAGAGTAGGGGGGAGAGAAAATGTTTTGTACTGTGAACAAAATGAAGACAAAGGACCTGAGCGTGTGGTAGAAGGCTCCTGATGCAATCGCAACTGGGTGACGAAGGAGATCTTTGGGTGCGGCCGGGAGGTTCGGCACAATGGGTTGTTAAGTGAGAAATGAAGTGGTCAGGTGCGTGCTTGAAGGCTGTGAAGATAGTGGAGGTGTGCGAGGAACATCTCGAACCATGAAAATAAAACCAACGATTTCTTCGGTCACCGAACTCTGAGACTGTGTTGGTGCAGACCCCAGACATGGTTCTTTTTTTTTAGTATCGCTGGCAATTCAGTTTTTTTTTCCAAAGTAAATTTCTGGGAGCTTTCGCAATAAAAGTTTCACTGGTGGCAGTCCTGACTGATGTACGCTCACCGGATGCTGCAGATATGACCGCAAGAGGCTATTGCATTGTCATTGAGATGGTAGATTGGGGGTACAGTACAAGGAAAGGGTGGTTTACAGAGGAATTAGTGTTTTACTGAAGTTTTTGCACGTGTGTGTGTGTGTATGTAATTAAAGGTTAAATGTTTCTGCAGAAAGCTGATTCTTTTTAAATTGTATATATTTACATAAAACTTTGGGTTGTCCTTTTTTACATTGAGCCAGATTCGGGAGAGTGGTGCTGCTCTTCTCCATTTGCTTTCTCTCCCCCCCTGCCTTTACCATATACAGACCAGAAACAGCCAGCGATTCCAACGGCAGTTCACAGGAGCCACAACAAATGGGTTTCTGACGGCCATTGGCTGCACTGCTGCAACTTGAAAGCGCCTTTACACAACCACATAGATGCATTTTAAAAGCCTTAGAAAGGAGCATTCAGTACTCTTAGTGGTTAATAACTTATCAATGCTCTGTCACCACTTGTAGCTTTTAGCTACTCGGGTTTATTCCCCAGGGAACTCTGTGACTAAGTAAGATCAGCTCATTTAAATTTTTACTGTTTCTCTTGTAACTTGCAATACAAAAATGTAGCTTGCGACAACTTTAACGCCATCTTCTAGATCTGCAGAGTTTGTAAACACTTTTGATATATTTGTAATTTTTTTTAATAGTCTTTGTCATGGTTTTCCAAAGAAGAAAAATGTTGAGAACATGCCGGTTGTACTTTGTCACAACCCAAACGTTTTAACTGTGTTCAGTGTTGTGCAGACTGTTCTTGGCGGTTTTGCTGCTTGTTAGTGCGTCTAAAGGAAAAATACAAAGCCTGACCTTGATCCCGGGAAAATAATTTGAACAGAGTCCGAGACAATTGGCTGTCAATCATGTCTGACACTAAATCTGACCTTGTGTGACCTCAGGAGCGCAAAAGGGAAGGGGTTTGAGTTGTGCAGTGGAGTAGAACGAGCAGAACATTGACCTTTCAGTTCCAATCCAGCTCAGACTGGCGGACTGAAAGTCTCTTCAGGACGACTGTGAAGGGAGTGTGGGTGGGGTAGAGGGGGGATGGTGTCAAGCGAGTTCCCAGTGGACACATGTCCATAGTATAAAACTGCCTGTTATTTGACTGACACTAATTGGGCAATCTCACTCTGAGAGGCCACGGACAGGGTCAGCAGAAATCAACAGGAGATTTTTGTTTAAAAATCTGCAGGACTTTTTAATTTAACTCTATTGGTGTGCGTTCTTTCCCACATTCACATGTTCTAACCTTTTTAAAAGACCAAATGAGTCGGCGCTTAAACAAAATCTTTAACTTTTTCCACACCGACCTATCTTGAATAAGTCCAGGTTCTGAATTTTATTTTGGCTCTGGTAAAGGTTTATGCTGAGCTTTAGAAAGGACTCTTCAAATTTCTGCGGAGTGACAAATGAACTCTCCCAACCCCCATGTCTTCTCGTCCCCACCACCCCCCCCCCCCCCCCCCCCCGAAATTGACCGTTTCTAAGGCTCCAGAAACAGCACTGAACTAAGTTTTTGTTATTTCAGAAAACGCTTAAGTTTTCGAACTATCAATGTGTGGGGGGGGTGGGGAGATTTTTTTTAGGGAGTTTGATCTGTGACACACACTTGTCTTACTGCTGGCCCTGAGGGTAGAGGTGGTGTGTGAATTCGAAATCTCTGCTTTGCTGTGGATGTAGTGGGAGTTTGTTTTGAGGCAAGTGTGAGAGAAGGCTGTACCCTACAGCTTTCACCTGCAAACATTTGGAGATTTACCTGGGTGCAGAAAGACCAAAGCACTTCACTCCCCAAAACTGCCATCCTTGATTATCACAAAGCAAAATTCACCTCAATGAAGCAGTAACTGTCATGGCGAAACTGATGTTTGATTATTGTTTCAGACTGCTGTTTTGAAACATCAAATGTTAAAGTATGATATACTTTAGGAAGTCCACATGAGTAAGGCTGAGAGTTTTTTGAAGGCACAGTTGAAAAATGCAGATTCAAATGATGTGAAGCTTTATTCTTATTTCTGACATGCTTCGGTCTTTTAACTAAATATGAAATGCCGTACATTACCACTGATGACATTGGATGCTGTGACACCCTAAACTTTGCTGCCATTTACGGTGTTCGTATTTCGATTAAGATTTTCTGCCCTGGAGTAATGAGTCGTTCCAAAAATAAAGGCCTAAGAAGGCAAGAGAATTCGGAGCTCTTGCAATTCATTTCATCAGCGCCGTGAGGTTAAATGACCCACGTAGTTTCACTGCATCTAACAGGATTTTGAATATTGGGAAGAATTAAGTCCAGGAGTGGCTAACTGCACATTTCCCTCCCCCCCAAAATCTAGCAGTGGGCTGAATTTTAAAACCTCCCCAATGCTTGACCCTATTCTGATTTGCTAACTTTGAGGATAACAGCACGGCCCAAAAATCCATTGGGCTTGTCTTTGGTGGGGTGGGGGAGTAAATTACTCCTTGGTGGAGTTCCTGTTAAGAAGTGGGCTTTAAAGCTTGCGTATTGAGCACCTTGTAGGGCACACCCCAGGCGGGAAAAAGTTATCGGTCCTTAAATTGGCCACACTGCAAATGTGTTCATTTGCTTTAACGAAAGTGAGACCATCACGCTTCTTAACATGGTAAGCGTACACCACTTAGCTTTCAGTTACACAGCCAGACCAGCTGTGCTAGCTGCGTATTTTTATATCCATTAAGTGTACCAGTTGACGTGACCTAGATTTCTAGAGCGTTTTTACGAAAACCAGTGTAAAATATGGGAACAACTTTCTTGTATCGAGGTGTGAGTTGAAGTCCTGAAGTTCTGGTGGTGGTACTACTACACAGGCAAGGCAAGGCAACGGCCAGATGAAGCTTTGAGGCTTTCAAAAGAAAAATGAACGGAGGCCTATATCAAAAAAATATTTGTACAAAACCGTACCTATTTATACAATGTATTATACCACTCCAATTGGCGTTGAGTTTGATACATAAGTGGAATAACTATTCTGTATGAGAAGCACTGCTGTCGGATCTTTGACAATTGTTCTGTGACTTGGGTGAAATTAGTGCAGCACCTTCTGAAACTTAGCATAACTCGCAGAACCTCGTTTATATCGTGTACCTGTCTCGAAGATGCTTTTGATTCTATTTTATTACTGTATGCTGGAGTCACATGCGGTTTTTAAAAGCTGTCCTTTGATACGAGTGCACTTGCTTGTTAATATACTGTTTTTTTGTTTTCTATCTTTGCTGATTTTAAAAAAATAAATAAAACACTTCAACAAAGGTTGTTGTTTCCTGAAGGTGTTTTGCATTGGTTGCCTCCCAAACAGCCCTTGGCGGGGGGGGGGGGGGGAGTCGGGGGAACTTCCGGTGCAAACTAATTTAACTTCCCCCCCCCCCCCCCTTTTTCTGTTTACTGCCCAATTTCAAAATGGTGTCGGAGGATTCCTCCATCATTTGAATTCTGTAACGAATGCTTTATTTGTGTGTGTTTGGGACATGTTCATCCCAGCCCCCGCGTATCTATTCAGGTGGGTAGTAAAGATTGTATAGCAGGAAAATAAAGAACTTGCATTTATTTAGCGGGAACTGACCCATTTGAGGAGGGTCGGGGTGGGAGGTGGAGTGGATGAGGAGCACTGTGGACACGGTAGCATCGTGGTTCTGTTACTGGACTAGTAATCCGTGAGACTTGAGTTCAACTCCCACAGCAGCTGGGGAATTTAATTTCAGCTAGTTAAATAAATCTGGAATGAAAAGCTTGTATCAGTAATAGTGACCATGTAATTGCAGGATTGTAAAAACCCATCTGTCTTACTAATGTCCTTTAGGGAAGGAAATCTGCCATCCTTACCTGTTCTGGCCTATATGTGAGCCCAGGCCCACAGCAACTCTTAACTGCCCTCTGAAATTGCCTAGCAAGACACTCCTGGCTGAGTGGCAGGAGGCAGAGGGTGATGGTCGAAGGTTGCTTTTGTGACTGGAAGCCTGTGTCCAGTGGGGTACCTCAGGGATCGGTGCTGGGTCCCTTGTTGTTTGTGATCTACATAAATGATTTGGATGAGAATGTAAAAGGTATGATCAGTAAGTTCGCAGATGACACGAAAATTGGTGGGATGGTAAATTGCGAGGAGGAAAGCCTCAGGCTACAGGACGATATAAACGGGTTGGTCAGATGGGCGGAAAAGTGGCAAATGGAATTTAACCCTGAAAAGTGCGAGGTGATGCATTTTGGACGGACAAATAAGGCAAGGGAATACACAATGAGTGGTAGGACCCTAGGAAGTACAGAAGGTCAGAGGGACCTTGGTGTACATGTACATAGATCCCTGAAGGCAGCGGAGCAGGTAGATAAGGTGGTTAAAAAGGCATATGGGATACTTGCCTTCATTAGCCGAGGCATAGAATATAAGAGCAGGGCGGTTATGATGGAGCTGTACAAAACGCTGGTGAGGCCACAGCTGGAGTACTGTGTGCAGTTCTGGTCGCCTCACTATAGGAAGGATGTGATTGCTTTGGAGAGGGTGCAGAGAAGATTCACCAGGATGTTACCTGGGATGGAGCGCCTCAGCTATGAAGAGAGGCTGGACAGGCTGGGGTTGTTTTCCTTGGAGCAAAGAAGGCTGAGGGGGGACCTGATTGAGGTGTACAAAATGATGAGGGGCATAGATAGGGTAGATAAAGAGGAACTTTTCCCCTTAGTAGGGGGGTCAATAACAAGGGGGCATAGATTCAGGGTAAGGGGCAGGAGATTTAGAGGGGATTTGAGGAGGAACTTCTTCACCCAGAGGGTGGTTGGAATGTGGAACTCAATGCCTGAAAGGGTGGTAGAGGCAGGAACCCTCACAACATTCAAGAAGCATTTGGATGAGCACTTGAAATGCCATTGCATACAAGGCTATGGACCAAATGCTGGAAAATGGGATTAGACTGGACAGGGATGGATGGGCGGTGCAGACACGATGGGCCGAAGGGCCTCTTTCTGTGCTGTAAAACTCTGACTCTATGACACTCAGTTGTACTAAACCACTACAGACTACAAAGTCACTGTGTACCTTCACGCTCACCGCCACCTTCTCAAGGGCAATTAGGGATGGGCAATAAATCACCGTGCCAGCGATGCCCACATCCCATGAATGGAAAAAAAAGTTATTGCTGTGTTGAGTTTTCTTTCGATTTAGTAAATTGTGCAAGTACTGCATGACAATGCTGCATGACATAGGATGGGTTGTGAGGGGCTTAAAGGGAATACCGAGTGACTGATATCATCCTCAACTGTTTCATGAATTTCTCCACCCCTCTACTCCCAAAAGATACTAATGTATTAGATCTGAAAAGCAGTACGGGTTTATGTCAAAATTTGCAATAAAAAATCTTGCTGATCTTGAAGGGATGACTACTTTTTCATTTCAGTTGGCAACTTTCCTCGTGCCGGTTGTGTAACTGCCCTGAAAATGGGGGCAGGTCCATTCAGAGCAGCAATGTGAGTGACTTGTCAGCTGTGGCTCAGTGGGTAGCACTCTCACCTCCTTGAGTCAGAAGGTTGAGGGTCCCAATCCCACACCAGGGACTTGAGCACAAAAATCTAGGCTGACACTCCAGTGCAGTGCTCAGGGAGTGCTGCACTGTTTGAGGCGCCTGTTGGATGAGACGTTAAACCCACTCTCAGTTGTGCATAAAAGATCCCTTGGTACTAAACATAGAAGATAGGAGCAGGAGTAGGCCATTTGGCCCCTCGAGCCTGCTCTGCCATTCAATGAGATCATGGCTGATCATCCAAACTCAGTACCCTGTTCCTGCCTTCTCCCCATATCCCTTGATCCCTTTAACCTTAAGAAATATATCCAACTCCATCTTGAACATATTCAATGAATTGGCCTCAACTGCCTTCTGTGGTAGAGAATTCCACAGGTTCACCACTCTCTGGGTGAAGAAATTCCTCCTCATCTCAGTTCTAAATGGCTTACCCCTTATCCTTAGACTGTGACCCCTGGTTCTGGACTCCCCCGCCATCGGGAACATCCTTCCTGCATCTGGTCTGTCTAGTCCTGTTAGAATTTTATAAGTTTCAATGAGATCCCCTCTCATTCTTCTAAACTCCAGCGAGTATAAGCCCAATCGACCCAATCTCTCCTCATACGTCATTCCTGCCATCCCAGGTATCAGTCTGGTGAATCTTCGCTGCACTCCCTCCATGGCAAGAACATTCTTCCTCAGATAAGGCGACCAAAACTGCACACAATACTCAAGATGTGGTCTCACCAAGGCCCTGTACAACTGCAGCAAGACATCCTTGTTCCTGTACTCGAACCCTCTCGCTATGAAGGCCAACATACCATTTGCCTTCTTAACCGCCTGCTGCACCTGCATGCTTACCTTCAGCGACTGGTGCACAAGGACACCCAGGTCTCGTTGCACTTCCCCTTCTCCCAATCTAATGCCGCTCAGATAATAATCTGCCTTCCTGTTTTTGCCACCAAAGTGGCTAACCTCGAATTTATCCACATTATACTGCATCTGCCAATCATTTGCCCAATCACCCAACCTGTCCAAATCATACTGGAGTTTCTCGGCATTCTCCTCACAGCACACACGCCCACCCAGCTTTGTGTCGTCTGCAAACTTGGAGATATTACATCTAGTTCACTCGTCTATAGATCATTTATATATATTGTGAATAGCTGGGATCCTAGGACTGATCCCTGCGGTACCCCACTAGTCACTGCCTGCCACTCGGAAAAAGACCCGTTTATTCCAACTCTTTGCTTCCTATCTGCCAACCAGTTCTCTATCCAAGACAGTACCTTGCCCCCAATCCCATGTACCTTAACTTTACACGCTAATCTCTTATGTGGGACCTTATTGAAAGCCTTCTGAAAGTCCAAATACACCACACCCACTGGTTCTCCCTTATCTATTCTACCAGGTACATCCTATTCGAAGAACAGCAGGTGAGTTCTCCCCGGTGTCCTGGCCGCTATTCATCACACAAGCAACAACAACAATATAGGGCCATTAACATAGTAAAACATCCAAAGGCGCTTCACGGGAGTGCTGTCAAACAAAATTTAAAGGGACTGCGCATGAAAAATAATTAGAGGGAACATTGATTTAAGGAGCATCCTAAAGGAGGAAAGAGAGGCAGAAAGGTTTAGTGAGGCAAATCCAGAGCTTGGGGCCTTGGCAGCTGAAGGCACGGCCGCCAATTGTGGAGCAATTAAAATCAAGGATGCTGGAGGCCAGAATTGGCGCAATGCAGAGATCTCGGAGGGTTGTGGGGCTGGAGGAGATTACACAGATAGGGTGGGCTGAGGCCATGGAGGGATTTGAAAACAAGGAAGAGAATTTTAAAATTGAAGTGTTGCTTAACCAGGAGCCAATGTAGATCAGCGAGCACGGGGGTGGATGGGTGAACGGGACTTGGTGCGAGTTAGGACACGGGCAGCAGAGTTTTGGATGACCACGTTTACGGAGGGTAGAAAGTGGGAGGCCAGCCAAGAGTGCGTTGGAATAGTCAAGTCTAGATAACAAAGGCATGGGTGAGGGTTTCAGCAGCAGATTAGCTGAGGCAGGGGGAAGATGCGGAGGGGGAAATTGGCTGTCTTAGTGATGGCGCGGATATCTGGGTGGAAGCTCAACTTGGTCAAATATGACACCAAAGTTGCGAACAGTCTGGTTCAGCCTCAGACAGTTGCCAGGGAGAGGGCTGGAGTAGGTGGCTAGGAAACGGAGTTTGTGGTGGGGACTAGACAATTGCTCCAGTCTTCCCAATATTTAGTTGGAGGAAATTTCTGCTCATCCAGTACTGGATGTCGGGTAAGCAGTCTGACAATTTAGAGATCATCTGGTCATTAACTCATTGCTGTTTGTGGGACCTTGCTGTGCGCAATTTGGTTGCCACATTTCCTACATTATAACAGTGACTACGCATCAAAAGCACTTCATTGGTTGTACTTTCTCAGTTGTAAAGTGCTTTGGGACATCCTGAGGTCTTGATAGGAGCTATATAAATATAAGTTCTTATGCATACTATACTGTGATAGAAACATAGAAGATAGGAGCAGGAGTAGGCCATTCGGCCCCTCGAGCCTGCTCCGCCATTCAATGAGATCATGGCTGATCATCCAAATTCTGTACCCTGTTCCTGCCTTCTCTCCATATCCCTTGATACCTTTAGCCTTAAGAAATATATCCAACTCCTTCTTGAATATATTTAATGAATTGGCCTCTACTGCCTTCTTTGGTAGAGAATTCCACAGGTTCACCACTTTCTGGGTGAAGAAATTCCTCCTCATCTCTGTCCTAAATGGCTTACCCCTTATCCTTAGACTGTGACCCCTGGTTCTGGACTCCCCGACCATCGGGAACATCCTTCCAGCATCTAGTCTGTCTAATCCTGTTAGAGTTTTATAAGTTTCGATAAGATCCCCTCTCATTCTTCTAAACTCCAGCGAGTACAAGCCCAATCGACCCAATCTCTCCTCATACTTCATTCCTGCCATCCCAGGTATCAGCCTGGTAAATCTTCGCTGCACTCCTTCCATGGCAAGAACATCCTTCCTCAGATAAGGCGACCAAAACTGCACACAATACTCCAGATGTGGTCTCACCAAGGCCCTGTACAACTGCAGCAAGACATCCTTGTTCCTGAACTCAAACCCTCTCGCTACGAAGGCCAACATACCATTTGCCTTCTTAACCGCCTGCTGCACCTGCATGCTTACTTTCAGCGACTGGTGCACAAGGACACCCAGGTCTCGTAGCACTTCCCCTTCTCCCAATCTATTGCCAGTCAGATAATAATCTGCCTTCCTGTTTTTGACACCAAAGTGGATAACCTCGCATTTATCCACGTTATATTGCTTCTGCCATGCTTCTGCCCAATCACCTTTCCACCCCTTTGGGGACATTGTGAATGATGCAAAGAACACACAGAAGAGGGAAAAGCAGACAGAAAGCAAATTGTCACGATCAGAAAAGGCCGTGCCCACAGTCACCCCATCCACGCCACAATTTGCAGTATGACCTGCACAGAGCTTTCCCTCATGGCCGCACCTTATTTCTGAAGTGAATTAAATGGAGACCTAAATTTATATGCGAGTTCAGGATCCAGTTCAACTATTTTTTCAGACAAGATTTTTTTGTGCTCCGGATCCCTCCATTTTGAGCTCCCTAAATGAATAGCCCTGTTCTGGCGCCTCCCAACTTATTTGGCACATCTCTGATTTTTTTTTTTCAGGAGATGCTTTCCAGAATTGTTGTATTTGAGTGAAGATTATGGGCTAGAAATTCACCTCCGGGGGCGCTAACGGGGCGCAAAGGGTTTATCGCCCGGGGGGGGCGTTGAAAAAAGCGCCTCCTGCGAAATTCAGCAGAGTGTTGGTGAGGTGCTACCCGATAGTGCCCCGGGCTGCTGCGCCGCCGGCGATGACATCGTCCAGTAACCCCTTACCGCCCTGCGGCAGAAATTCAGCTGCGCCCCGCGAAGCTGCCGCGGGCAATGTCAGCGCCAGCCTCGCAGGTCATGAATGGGGCCGAGCTCCGCTCGTGGGGCAGTATTTAAAGGGGAGGTGCGGCCGCGACCCACGCTGCCATTTTTTTTTTTGGTCGGCCTGCCGTGGCGTGGTCCTGGCCGCCATTGCACAGCCCGGCACGGCGCCTTGCCGCCGAGCGACCACGCCACCCTGGTGGCCTAGTATGGGGCCATCGGAGGCCCTGCAGAGTGCGCAACGGCCCTCCCCTTTAACTGAAGCGGAAGGCCGGCGAGCGCTGCCGATTGCGCCCCGACATCGCCTCGGTTACCGCCTGAGATTGCTCTCCACTTCCTGTGCGGGGCGGTAATCCGAATTTAGTGGTCGGGGCGGTACTTCTGCGCCGGGAGCTAAATGCCTGGCCTTAACTTGGTTACCACCCCCAAATGTGGCGTAACCGAATTTCGCGCCCTATGAGGGGTACGGTATCATAGTGGTAACGTTACTGGGCTAGTAATCCAGAGGCCTGGACTAATGATCCAGAGACATGAGTTCAAATCCCACCACGGCAGCTGGGGAATTTAAATTCAGTTAATTAAATAAATCTGGAATAAAAAGCTAGTGTCAGTAATGGTGACCTTGGAACTACCGGATTGTCGTAAAAACCCATCTGGTTCACTAATGTCCTTTAGGGAAGGAAATCTGCCGCCCTTACCCGGTCTGGCCTATATGTGACTCCAGACCCACAGCAATGTGGTTGACTCTTAACTGCCCTCTGAAATGGCAGCTCGCCACCACCCCCTCAAGGGCAATAAATGCTGGCCTTGCCAGCGATGCCTACATCCTGTGAATGAATAAAACAAAAAGTTTCCATTGGGGAGGTATTAGTTAAATTATCTGACTGCAACATAATTCTGTCCCTTTATCTTATAGTGCAAGTATTTGACAATGGTTTGCGTTGGCTGATAGCTCTGACCTGAAGCCTTTTTCTTGGTGCAAAGCCTAACCATCGAGGAGAAAAAGCTTTCCTTGTGCTACGAGCTAGAATTGGACATAGTGCCAGCAGTAGGTGACTATAGTATTTAGATTGACCAAAAGGGAGAAATCTGAGAAGTTATGTTTTTTTTTGCCACTGAGAAATTCAATCTGCACTTTCTTGAGAACTAAAGTTTGATGAGAAGGTTTTGCTTTTCACTGTGTGGGAAAAGCTGTGCCGTACTTTGTGGTGCAAACTGATCTCTCCTCAGCAGGACTAAACAACAGATCTCATGAAATGTTTGAAACATGCGAGTTGGTGTTACCTTATCATCTCCGTCCAAATGCAGTGATCTCCGTCCAAATGCAGTGATAAGTGCTTCAAGGTTTGTCTGAGCAATCACCATATTCAAAGTAGATTGTCCATCTCTGTAGCGCTCTCTAATTTACATTTTATTAGGGATTTGAGGTCAATTGGTTCAAATAATGCGACCATAATGCGTTTATCTTGAGCTCCCAAATCATGTTACAATTTCTTCACCTTATGATCCCTTTTCTTTCCTCTCCCTCAGAGGCCCCAATCTTGCCTCCCAGAAAATAGGCAAGTGCGTTCAGCCCACCAGTGAGTGCTGAATAATTCTTAGGGGGAAAAATTCAGTATCGCCCCATTTGGGGCGTCATTATCGGCTGTGCGCAAAGTTTAGCGCCTGGTGCTAATTATCGCCTCCGACAGCAAACTTGGCTTTTATCGCCTCTGGAGGTGATTGGAGCGCTAAATCAGGTGCTACACACCTCTCAAGGCGCAAAGGCCGAGGAGCGAGGCGCTACTTCAGAGCGCGGGTGCAGCAAGAAAGGGCAAATCAAAATGAACCTGCAAAGTGCTCCTTCACACAGCGCTGAATCTCTCCAGAAGTCTCTCTCTCTCTCTCACAGAATGAGTGGTGCAAAAATGTCACCGGCAAAAAAAGGCAGGAAGCGTAGCCTTTAAATAGCGCTCCCCCAGTCCCTTTCTGACAGCAAAACGCTCCCCTCAACCTGTCGTTGCTAGCGGCAGGCGGTAAGGCAGGGGGAGCCACTCAATATCCGGTCTGTGGCGCTAACGAGGCATTGCGCACTCGACTGACATCACGATCTGCCAGCGCAGGAGATCGTGGCGGTAGTGTTTAGCGCCACCGCAAAATGTCTGGTTAATTTCGCGAGCGGCGCAAACATCGCCGTGCCCGGCCGCTAGTTGCTTTGCGCCCCAATTGCCGCCCTCTTAAGGCGCTAACGGGAGGCGCAAACAACTGACTTTTTCCCCCTTAGTAACTTGTCCTTTCATGAAATCTCCTTCAGCCTGGAGCACTTGCTAAAATGCCCAGCTCACCCTAAACTAGGGCACGACCTGACAATGTTTCTGAAGCGAATTAAAATTTTCATGAGACGCATCATTCATCAACTGAATTTACTGGAACAATTCATACTTGCAACTTAATTCATCAAAGTACTCAAATGAGTCAATCTTTACATAGATGTATAATTGGGAGCAATGATGTATAAAATTACTTCAGTTTGCATGTACAGCACACTAAACATCTGGCCTGCCAATTCCCCTATTAACCTTCAGTTGTTAACAGAACCTTCTTGTTAACTCATCACTCTGCATCTATGTGGAACCACATCTGGAATGGCATTCCAATCCGGGGCCTGTGCCATTAGTTCATTACCACAGAAACTTGGGCCTTTCTACCTAGACAGTCCCAGTGTGAAGGCATGCGTATCAATTGCCAAGAACATATTTTTGATTGTTTTAATTTTGCTGAAACTGTTCCTCCAGCAAGTCCTCAAGTCCTTGTAAATTGGCAATAATACCAATTTGGGGCCCTTACCCGGGAAGGGGGTTCTGTTGCGATAAGGTGGCCACACCATCCGGTTCCAATTTTCTGCCCTCGTCCGTGCTTTTTGGGATCATCGGTTCCCAAAGTCTTCAACTGAGCAGGAATTCTGACTCAGGTCATCGGTGATTTTATGCAATAATTGTGATTTAGGATGTAGCCCCTTAAAGTCCAGTTGCCGTATGAGCAAAATTCCTCTGGGAATATTGTTGACGTGCAAGCTTCCAGCACCACTGCTCCGTTCCATGTGACCGTTCCAGGCCGAGGATGTGATCGGCCAGAAAACCTTGTGGCTAATTGCTCTGGTCCCACCTCATCCTGTCTCCAGACCTAATGACCACTGCAGTCTTCTGAGGTCCATCATAGTGGACGTTCTCAGATAGCGATGAGCTCTAGTGCAATATGGGCATTACAAAGCCGATGTGAGTATTTAACCTCTCCTTGTAATCCTCACAAAAGGAAGATTACATGGGTTAATTTAAGACACCAATCTCTGCCTTCAGCCACCCAGCCTTAAACTCTGGAATTCCCTCCCTAAACCTCTCCATCTCTCTCTCTCATTTAAGATGCTCCTTCAAAACCTATTACTTTCACCAAGCTTTTGGTCAACTGTCCTGATGTCTCCTCTTTTGGCTCAGTCTCGATTTTTGTCCTGTGGAGCGCCTTGGGGCGATTTACTGCAGTAAAGGCGCTAGATAAATGCAAGCTGTTGTTAATGCCCACAAATCATTTGAGGTTTGCTCATATTATGACATCCTTATGAACTGTGCTGCTGCCCGAAACTCTCAGCCATCCCACTGTTGCTCAGAGGTAAAAATCTGAAACCAAAGCAGGAGATGGTGAAAATGCTCAGCAGGCTAAAGCAGGATCTGAAAGAGACAGGCACGTTAGTGATTCATGTGTAACCCTGATGAAGGGTTCTGAGAAACAGTTTCACTTAGATCGTTCACTGAAGCTGTTTATATAGGTTGTGCACGCAGAAAATAAGAGCGCATTTATTGAACAGCTGCAGTAATAAGAGCAGGTCAGAGGCCGGGTATTCTGCAACGAGTGCCTCAACTCCTGACTCCCCAAAGCCTTTCCACCATCTACAAGGCACAAGTCAGGAGTGTGATGAATACTCTCCACTTGCCTGGATGAGTGCAGCTCCAACAACACTCAAGAAGCTCGACACCATCCAGGACAAAGCAGCCCACTTGATTGGCACCCCATCCACCACCTTAAATATTCACTCCCTCCACCACCGGCGTACCGTGGCTGCAGTGTGTACCATCTACAAGATGCACTGCAGCAACTCGCCAAGGCTTCTTCGGCAGCACCTCCCAAACCCGCGACCTGTTCCACCTAGAAGGACAAGGGCAGCAGGCGCATGGGAACACCACCACCTCCAAGTTCCCCTCCAAGTCACACACCATCCTGACTTAGAAGTATATCGCCGTTCCTTCATTGTCGCTGGGTCAAAATCCTGGAACTCTCCCTAACAGCACTGTGGGAGCACCTTCACCACACGGACTGCAGCGGTTCAAGAAGGCGGCTCGCCACCACCTTCTCAAGGGCAACTAGGGATGGGCAATAAATGCTGGCCTTGCCAGCAATGCCCACATTCCACGAACGAATGAAAAAAACCTCTTCAATGTGGACAGCTTCACTCTTTCAATGTCTGGCTAACCTGAGCACACACTTTTTCTAATGGAATATTCAGTTTTCCAGCAACCTGTAACTGAATATGTACGCCCGAGGCAGCCACCTCCAAGGGAGCAAGTACACATCTGCCTTATAAGATTGATAGCATGGATGGGAATGACGCAGTTCATCTGAGACTCATAGTGGGGCGATCCATGAAGTGGACAGGATTTGGTGGTGTGGGCCATTACGTTGGGTTAATAATCTGGAGTTCTGTTGTGTTTTGTTCAGTTTCCTTTTCGTGATTGTGTTAATCTAAGAGCCCTTTACCAGGCAAGTTGTGCATAACACGGGCCACACAACAGAGCCGGTTGGGTGGGTTGAACAGATCTTTCTCGTATTATGCTTACGATTGGTCAGACAAGCGCTGTGGATGACTTCCATTGAAAATTAAGGTGCCGAGTCCCCATTCAGGCGAAGCCATCTTCTGTTGAATTGAAATAATGGCCCAGAAATTTGGGTCTCCATGGGTGAGGACGCACAGGGTACTCACCCGTAAGCCCAATGGAAGTGCCGGTTTCGTGCATGCACTGCGCATGCGCGGGAAACCGGCACTTCCGTTCCCTTGAAAGAAGGAGTCGACAGGTGGAACGCGTGCGCCGAAGAGGCTGCGCGTGCGCATGGAACTTACGTTTTTTTTTGCAGGTTTCTCCGGGAGGGTAAGTCTCCAGCCTGCTTTTAACAAGGTAAGTGGTGAATTAATTAAAATTAAAACATTTTTTCCACAGGTTTATTATTTTTAAATACTTTAAAGAAAGATAAGTTTATTTTTAGCCCTGTTAAAAGATGTAATTCATTTTTTCAAAAATTTAAATTATTGTTTAAAAGTTATTTTATGTAATTTATAGTTATTTTAAAAATGTGATTTAAAAAAAATCTATTTGAGGTTTTAGTGATGTTTTGGGGCTTATAGTATTTATAGGTTTGACAGCTCTCCCTGTCAAACTTATGAATAAAGCATTCCCTGCTACCATTGGCTCTCCATGGCCCACGTGATCCCAGGGGACGCATCGAATTAACTGCGCCCCTGGGATATGCAAGCACTGCGCGCCGGCAGTTGGAGGAGGCCCAGGATCGGAATCCCACGCGGGCCCACAGCTCAACGGCCGGCGCGCTAGGTAAGTGCAGGTCGGGGGCTTGCACCCGCGGGAAGCCCCCCGACCCAAATTTCTGGGCCAATGGGTATGAAGCAACAGGGCAGTGTTAGCGTACATTTAAACGCATGTCCTCTTACTGACATTTTGTGTAAATTAGCAGTATAGGAGAGCTAGTCCTGCTAGACCATTGATCCCTTTGCGTGTGCCATTCTCCACTGTTCAGTACCAATATATACCAACTGATAATGAGATCTACACCGTTAAAAGTTGCTTCTTCAGCCACTGTTGGTGGGCCATATATTTGCTTATCTTGTATAAAAGTACAACTGAAATATTAAGGAACAGCATTTCTTTCTTCTAAGTACTTGTCCAGCCTCAAACTGTACTGTGTAGTTCAGACCTCGGGGTCAGTCACTCACTGGGCTCACTCGGGGACTGCTGCCGGCTGGTTTGAGCTTGTGGTTGGGACCAAGGCCGCAGAACGCAGACTTAAAAAAGGCTGCAGAATGGTCAACCTCGGGGGGGGGGGGGGGAGAGGGTTTTGCGTGGGATGGTTTCAGCCCGTTCCCGGAGAGAAAAATGCTTATTTTGGCAAGTCGTCAGGTTGCCGCACTGGCCTGCTGTTTTACTTAAGAATATTTGCATGAAGGGTTTATGACCAGGGGGAGGAAAGAGAAGAGAATATCCAGGGTGTTCTGCGCCATTTAACGAAATCAAACAATTCAGTGGAATGGTGGGTCAATCTGCCACATATTCAATCATCGTTTGAAATAAAGTAGTATTACTTAAAACATTCCAGTACTTGATACAAGTCAACCGGTAGAAAAAAAGAATTGGACTTAATCAAGACAACTAGACTTGTAGACTGTGCAAATTGGTGCTGTTGTAGAATAGAAAGTGCCCAGCAGTGTATGGAAGATAAGGCAAGAAACCTGTGGAGCAATTTACCTTTTTATAATTATTTCCCCTCCAAAAAGTACAGGTTGGCTCATCTATAACTGTTAACTGCAATTAAAAACTAAAATGGGTGTCGAGCCTGAGTGTTGTGTTTGGATTCTGAATTTATCATAGAACGGTTACAGTACAGAAGGAGGCCATTCAGCCCGTTGAGCCCGTGCCAGCTCTCTGCGAGAGCACTTCAGCTAGTCCCAATCTCCCGCCCTTTCTCCGTAGCCCTGCAAATCTTTTTCTTCAGGTACTTATCCAATTCCCTTTTGAAAGCCACGATTGAATCTGCCTCCACCACCCTTTCAGGCAGTGCATTCCAGATCATAACCACTCGCTGTGTAAAAAAGTTTTCCCTCATGTCACCTTTAGTTCTACTGCCAATCACCTTAAATCTGTGTCCTCTGGTTCTCGACCCTTCCGCCAACGGGAACAGTTTCTCTCTATCTACTCTGTCTCGACCCCTCTTGATTTTGAACACTTCTATGAAATCTCCTCTCAACCTTCTCTGCTCTAAGGAGAACAACCCCAGCTTCTCCAGTCTATCCATGTAACTGAAGTCCCTCATCCCTGGAACCATTCTTGTAAATCTTTTCTGCACCCTTTCTAAGGCCTTCACATCCTTCCTAAAGTGTGGTGCCCAGAATTGGACACAATACTCCAGTGTTTTATAAAGGTTCAACATAACTTCCTTGCTTTTGTACTCTATGCCTCTATTTATGAAACCCAGGATCCCGTATGCTTTTTTAACCGCTTTCTCAACCTGCCCTGCCACCTTCAACAATTTGTGCACAAATACCCCCGGGTCTCTCTGTTCATGCACCCCCTTTAGGATTGTACCCTTTAGTTTATATTGCCTCGCCTCATTCTTCCTACCAAAATGTATCACTTCGCACTTTTCCGTGTTAAATTTCATCTGCCAAGTGTCCGCCCATTTCACCAGCCTGTCTATGTCTCCTTGAAGTCTATCACTATCCTCCTCACTGTTCACTATACTTCCAAGTTTTGAGTCATCTGCAAATTTTAAAATTGTGCCCTGTACACCCAAGTCTAAGTCATTAATATATATCAAGAAAAGCAATGGTCCTAGTACCGACCCCTAGGGAACCCCACTGTCTACCTTCCTCCAGTCCGATAAACAGCCTGTAGTGTATGTACCTTTAAGGGGAGAACTACTTTTTACAGCTCGTGTATACTGTAGTACCGGCAGTGACCACACCTGTATATAAACCCTGAGTAGGGATCTGTACTTTAGTTTTAGAGTAACCTGCATCCAGTAAACACCTGTTAATTGTTCCTCTGCAGTCTCTGTCGATTTATTGAAGAACACCATACATCAACATTCACGGATTCAACAGTGGCGACGAGTTGATTCAAACCTACCTGCAATTCTGTAGAAGGCGGCCGATTCCACCAGTGCGGGTGTCGACCATCCGGAGAGGACTTGAACATCGCAGAGGAGGCTGTGGAGAGCTGGGCTTGGTTCCCCAGTCGAGACAATCCAGCACAGCGGGCTGGCAGCAGGTGCGGCGCAGACCCTTCCCGGACGACAGCGGCTGGAGCCGACCGACGGCACACAAAAAGGCCAAGCAGTGTCGACGGGGTAAGAGAGACGGTGAAGCGCACAGGGCGCAGCCGGGGTTGAAGACCGAGCGGCGTCAACGAGAGAAGGGAAAACGCGCAGAGCGCAGCCGGGGTTTCAAGGGCTGAGCAGTGTCCGCGGGGGAAGCCATTTTGAGCCAGCGGAGAAGAAGGGAGAGCGCGGGAGATGCCATTTTTAGCCAGTCTAACCACACCCAAGAGTGGCAGTGTCACAGCATTCGACAATGAAGTCGAAGATTGGGCAACATATATAGAACATGTAGAAGTGTACTGCAAGGCGAATGAAGTGCCAGATGCCAGGAAAGCACTGGTATTGTTGAATTCCATGGGTGCAAAAACGTATGGCTTACTGCGAAACCTAATAACCCCAGAGAAGCCAGTGGAAAAGGATTTTGAAAGCATAGTGGCAATCCTACAGGACCACTTAAACCCCACACCGCTGCTGATAGCCGAAAGATTTAAGTTTCACAAAAGGAACCAGCATAAAGATGAAAGTAATGCTGAGTATTTAACGGAACTGCGCAAACTATCGAAACACTGCCAGTTTGGAACGGGACTAGCAGATACTTTAAGGGACAAGTTTGTGTGTGGGCTTCAAAGTGAAGGAACCCAGAAACGGCTTCTATCAGAAAAGGATCTTACGCTGGACAAGGCTTTCAGCATGGCAGTATCACACGAAGCAGCCGCACGGGGCGCTGCAGAGATACAACGGAGACCGCAAGAATATGGCACAAATGAAATGTCATATGGAGCAGTGAAGTGTTATCGCTGCGGCAAAACAACACACGACCACAAGGACTGTTGGTTCAAGGACCAAGTGTGCAGACAGTGTGGAAAAGTAGGACACAGAGCAAGTGTCTGCAGGTCGGGAAAGAAAACCAGCAGCAAGAAATCTCCACAGGAGAAGTACAAAAAGGTACATAAGGTGACGGAGAGTAGTTCAGACGAACAGAAAAGTGATACAGACTCCAGAAGCAAGGAGCTGGGTTGTCTGAAACTACATCATGTAATCAAAATGGAGGATCACCAAACTATCTGGGTCACGCTCAAGATAGACGGAGTCCAAGCGAAAATGGAATTGGACACAGGATCAGCCCTAACAGTCATAAACCAAAGGGACTACAAGCGGCCATTCTCACATATACCCTTGAGAGATACAGAGATTGTCTTGAAGACGTACACGGGGCAAAAAGTCTACCCCAAAGGAAAAATAAGGGTGAACGTGATATACAACGGCAAGGAAACACCAAAAATGGACCTATATGTATTGCCAGATGGAGGACCGCCACTACTAGGGCGTGAATGGATCCGGAAGATACAGCTAGATTGGCATTCCGTACAAGCACTGACTGTAGATGCTAAAAAGGAGGACGACGTCACACCGGGACCACTGTCAAAAATGCTAACTGACGCACAAGAAGTGTTCCAGGAGGGACTCGGAACACTAAAAGGCATAACAGCAACGATCAAAATAGAGGAAAATGCAAGCCCAAAGTTTTTTTTAAGGCCAGACCGGTACCTTATGCGATCTGCTCAGCCGTCAAAGCAGAGCTGGAAGGTTTGGAACGTTCAGGAGTGCTATCCAAAGTGGGCTGGAGCGAGTGGGCTACACCCATCGTTCCTGTAATGAAGAGGTCGTTGAGTAATACGCCTGGGGAACCAAAGAAGGTTCGCATCTGTGGGGACTTTAAGGTGACAGTGAACCCAGTCCTTCACACTGTACAATATCCGCTTCCGCGGATTGAAGATATTTTCGCCTCGCTATCTGGAGGGAAACGCTTCACTAAGATTGATCTGGCCCAGGCGTACCTGCAAATGGAGGTGGAAGAAGCCTCGAAACAGTACTTCACGATCAACACTCAAAGGTCTCTACCAATACAACCGGCTGGTGTTCGGGGTAGCATCAGCTCCGGCTATTTGGCAAAGGGCAATGGATCAAGTCCTGCAAGGGATTCCAGGGACCCAGTGTTATTTGGACGACATCCTGGTTACGGGCGAAAATGACAGTGATCACCTCGCCAACCTGGAGCAGGTGCTCACTAGGTTGAAGGATTATGGGCTCCGAGCTAATCGCCACAAATGCGAGTTTTTCCAGAAGCAGATCTCGTATTGTGGCCATGTTATTGATGAAGAGGGGTTACATAAGTCCCCTGAAAAGATTGAGGCAGTAGTCAAGGCTCCAGCACCGGAAAATGTGTCACAACTGAGGTCGTTCCTCGGGTTGGTGAACTACTACCATAAGTTCTTGCCGAATTTGTCCACAGTTCTACACCCACTGAACACCCTGCTGCAAACGGGGGTTCCATGGAAGTGGAATGACGAATGTAAACAAGCTTTCCAGAAGTGCAAAGAATTGATCACATCAAAAGAGGTGTTGGCTCATTTCAACCCAGCACTACCAATTCGGCTGGCGTGTGATGCATCACCCTATGGCATTGGAGCGGTGCTGTCGCACAAATTCCCGGATGGCTCGGAGAGGCCAGTAGCCTTTGCGTCTCGGTCACTAACCTCAGCCGAGCGTAACTATGCCCAGATTGACAGGGAGGCCCTCAGCCTAGTGTGGGGAGTGAAAAAGTTCAACCACTATCTGCACGGGCAGAAGTTCACCTTGCTGACTGACCACCAACCACTTGTCTCCATCTTTAACCCAAAGAAGGGCGTTCCGGTGATGACTGCGCAACGGCTACAAAGATGGTCCCTTTTTCTAGGGGTGCACCAATATGATATCGAGTATAAGGGTACGAAACAGCATGGAAATGCTGATGGGCTATCACGCCTGCCACTACCTACTGCAGAGGAAGCACCAGCAGTGGATCCTGTCGAAATATTTCATTCGACTATAATTGAATGCTTGCCAGTAACTAACGCTGGTATAGAGAAGGAGACCCGAAATGACCCAACACTGTCTCGGGTATATGACTTGAAGGTGAAGGGATGGCCAGCACATGGCGACTCACTGTTGCCAGCATTCTCATCCAGAAGAGAACAGCTGTCAGTATGCCAGGGGACCTTGATGTGTGGATCCCGAGTGGTAATTCCACCGAAGTTAAGGGAGAGAGTGCTCAATGAGCTTCACGAAGGCCATCTGGGAGGGGTGAAAATGAAAAGCCTTGCTAGGGCTTATGTGTGGTGGCCGGGGATCGATCAGCAAATCGAGGACCTGACAAAGAGTTGCTCAGGATGCCAGAAGGTCCAAAATGCACCACCACATGCCCCTCTACACCCATGGGAGTGGCCCTCATCTCCATGGCAACGGGTGCATATTGATTTTGCTGGTCCATTCATGGACTCAATGTTTCTAATAGCTGTGGATACGCACTCGAAATGGCCTGAGGTGATCAAAATGTCCTCCACCACCACGGAGAAAACTATTGCAGTCCTACGGACCATCTTTGCCAGGAACGGCTTGCCAGAGCAGATTTGCTCTGATAACGGACCACAGTTTGTGTCCGAAGAGTTTCGAAGATTTATGAAAAGGAATGGGGTAAGGCATTACACCTCCACTCCGTATCATCCAGCCACCAATGGATTGGCTGAGAGGTTTGTATAAACCTTTAAAAAAGCAGTAAGGGCCATGTGCGATGATGACATTCCACTGCAGCATAAGGTGGACAATTTCCTGTTAGCCTACAGAAATGCGACACATACAGTTACCAACCAGACCCCGGCCATGATGTTCTTTAACCGAAGGCTGAGATCTCGTCTGGATTTGCTCAGACCAAATGTGCGAAGAAATGTTGAGGATAAGCAATTCCAGCACATCAATGAGAAGATGACAAGGAGCTTCAATGTAGGACAACCAGTCTTGGCCCGCGGCTACCGAACAGAGAAATGGCAACCCGGAACGATATGCACACGGCAGGGGCCACTAATGTACACAGTGGATGTCGGGGAGAACATTGTGAGACGCCATGTCGACCAGATCCTAGCGTCACAGGAACGAGTCAACCCCATGTCTCGCGTACCTGGAGATGAACCTGACATACCGGTAGCATCTACCCCAGAAACAGTAGCAGCGGAAACTGATGAACTAACCAATGACAGGGGGCCAGAATCGCCTCCGCACGAAGAACAAGACACTCAGGAAAGGCGCTATCCAGAAAGGATCAGGAAGCTGCCCCAAAGACTGAATCTATAAATGGACTATTTCAGTTAAATGTGCATGTTAAAGTGTTAACTGTTATTTGAATGTTGTGGGTACTGTTAATCTAAAAGGGGAGGAATTGTAGTGTATGTACCTTTAAGGGGAGAACTACTTTTTACAGCTCCTGTATACTGTAGTACCGGCAGTGACCACACCTGTATATAAACCCAGAGTAGGGATCTGTACTTTAGTTTTAGAGTAACCTGCATCCAGTAAACACCTGTTAATTGTTCCTCTGCAGTCTCTGTCGATTTATTGAAGAACACCATACATCAACATTCACGGATTCAACACAACCGTTCACCACTACTCTTTGTTTCCTGTCACTTTGCCAATTTCGTATCCATGCTCAGCCAATTTCATATCCATCAATGCAATGTTGATTTGCAGTTTGCTTTTAGGTCTCACTGTTCTTTATTGTTTTTAGCCTAACTGGTCATGCTCGTAGAGAACACTTGGTCTCGGTGTATTTAAAAGGATGATACCGACAGTCTTGCTATTCCATTGTCCAGGATGATTATTCGGTCTCTTTTTTGCACCATGTGCTGTACACCATTACCTAGATAAAAGGACAGGCCGGTGATTTTGCACCAAGGCATCTCCAGGGTTCAAAGATGCCGAAAGACCTTGCCATTAATGCTTTCCCTTTTGCCAGGTCCCGCAGCAATCAACCCATCGTCGACCGGGGAGATGTCTGACCCTCGGGTTTGGTGTTCCTGTGGAGCGCAGCGAGTAGAGCTAATCTGCGTGCATCCAGCTACTCGTGGTGTGCAACAGCCCTGGTTGACTTAGGTTCAGATTCCACCTTGAAAGGAAGTGTCTGCTTCTGACCAAGGCCCGTCTGGCTGAGGAAGTGAACTTGAATACCAACGATGGCTCAGTGGGCAGCACTCGCATCTCTGAGTCGGAAGGCTGTGGGTTCAAGGTCCCACTCCAGGAGGCTCGAGCGCAAAAATCTAGGCTGCTACTCCAGTGCAATACTGAGGGAGCGCTGCACAGTCGGAGCTGTCTTTCAGATAGAGACATTAAACCGAGGCCCTGTCTGCTCTCTCAGGTGGACATAAAAGATCACATGGCAGTATTTTGAAGACGAGCAGGGGAATTCTCCCTGGTGTCCTGGCCAATATTTATCCCTCAACCAACATCACTAAAACCATTGCTGTTTGTGGGAGCTTGCTGTGCGCCACATTTCCCTACATTACAACGGTGACTACACTTCAAAAAGTACTTAATTGGCTGTAAAGCGCTTAGGGGCGTCTTGAAAGGCACGATATAAATGTCTTTCTTTTTGTTATTTTGCTGCCCAATTGTAATCAGTGCTCCAACATCAAGATGTAGCTCCTGTGGAGTTCTTGTTTCTGTGGTGGGATGTGAACGCTAAGTCCTTTGGAGGACAAGCGACCATCGTAGGATGGTAGGAGGAAGGCAAGACGAAGGAGGGAAGGAGTTCAGAGTCTGACTTCCAACACCTTGAGTTACACAGAAAAGAGGAATGGCGTGCAGGATGGGATATTTGCATTTTGGGAGGAAGAAGGGAGAGGAACAATGGCTAATGATATCACAATAGAAAGCGTTGCTGAGAATTACTGTCCCAACCACAAATCATTCTTTGAATCACTGTATTTGAGTAAATTTTACAAAGCAGGACTCTACTTATATTTAGTTATACAAGTGGAAAGGAATTAGGTAAAATAATGATTGGGCTCTAGCAAAAATTAATAGTTGAAGATCTAAGATATGTTAATAAATTGTGATTTTTCTACTAGGGAGAGGGAGGCAAAGGTGGTTGGAGCCTTAGTGTAAACTGAAAGATTCTGGATCATGCCAATATTTCTATCCTCCAGCCTTCACTCTGTCTCTCGCACAACCTTGTCTCTTAATTTGATTGATAGACACCTATCATCACTGCTCTCTGAATTTGGATGATGTGCAGGCTTGGGCTGTTAAGTGGCAGGTAACATTCGCGTCACACAAGTGCCAGGCAATGACTATCTCCAACAAGCGAGAGTCTAACCACCGCCCCTTGACATTCAACGGCATTACCATCGCCGAATCCCCCACCATCAACATCCTGGGGGTCATCATTGACCAGAAACTTAACTGGACCAGCCACATAAATACTGTGGCAACAAGAGCAGGTCAGAGGCAAGGTATTCTGTGGCGAATGTCTCACCTCCTGACTCCCCAAAGCCTTTCCATCATCAACAAGGCACAGGTAAGGAGTGTGGTGGAATACTCTCCACTTGCCTGGATGAGTGCAGCTCCAACAACACTCAAGAAGCTCGACACCATCCAGGACAAAGCAGCCGCTTGATTGGCACCACATCCACCACCTCAAACATTCACTCCCTCCACCACCGGTGTACCGTGGCTGCCATGTGTACCATCTACAAGATGCACTGCAGCAACTCGCCAAGGCTTCTTCGGCAGCACCTCCCAAACCC
Organism: Somniosus microcephalus; assembly: GCF_052327205.1. Classification (NCBI taxonomy): domain Eukaryota; kingdom Metazoa; phylum Chordata; class Chondrichthyes; order Squaliformes; family Somniosidae; genus Somniosus; species Somniosus microcephalus. The sequence continues at coordinate 20,377,594 of NC_141016.1, forward strand.
GCAACCTCTTCCACCTAGAAGGACAAGGGCAGCAGGAGCATGGGAACACCACCACCTCCAAGTTCCCCTCCAAGTCACACACCATCCTGACTTAGAAGTATATCGTCGATCCTTCATCGTCGCTGGGTCAGAATCCTGGAACTCCCTCCCTAACAGCACTGCGGGAGTACCTTCACCACACGGACTGCAGCGGTTCAAGAAGGCGGCTCACCACCACCTTCTCAAGGGCAATTAGGGATGGGCAATAAATGCTGGCCTTGCCACATCCCATAAACGATTTAAAAAAATCTTCCTCTGTTACTTTCCGAGATATGGGCAGCACGGTCTTATTCACTCTTCCCATCGCCCTTGCTCTGTTGGAATCAAGTCTCGTATTTGAATTTGTTCTTTCCCAAGACCTCAGCACTGTGGATCTCGCCACCTATATCAGTCCTTCTTTTCTCCTACACCACGCAGGCTTTCTCGGGTGTCCTTCATTTCCTGACTTATCTTAATCTGCTCTCAGCCTTGGTGTTATCCTGCACTTTTGGCTTGGCCCTTCACCCTGACTTCTCAATTAAAAAAAACCCTCTCTCCTTGCACTGAGCGTGCAGGTCCCGGCAATCAATCCACAGGCCAGCCCTGAAGTCTGGCAAGAGATTAAGTAATGTGAAAAATGGGTTGAAATCTAAACGACGTCGACCCAGCAACTGCAGACACAAAGGCCACTCAAAGGATCCTGTCATTCTCGAACAGGGTCCCTAAATCAGCATGTTGCTCTTAATTTCTGCAGAGCTCTGAACCAAATTCCGAGATTGCCACAAGAAAGACAATAGTACAATTCAAGATGTTCCAGTGATAATCACATTTGTTCCATATCCATTTTGTTGGAGGCATTTGTGACAGCAAGACGCAGCCCAGAACCATTATCTCATGTCCAAAGGATGAATAAATTGCTGCTTGCTGCGACACATTCTGACTAATTACCATGTACCAGTGTATTTATTTTTCTCCTAAGGTTTTTCCCTAATAAAACACAGATGACTTGTGCTCACCACAGAAATGCAGAGAATTTTCTGCTGCTCCATTGTTTTTCTAAGGCTGTGTGTTTTATGTAAAGGTTAAACGCGGAGTCAGATCCATCAATGTCCTCTGTTTGCCAACAGTGGGGAGGTCAAAGTTTCACATAAACATACGCAACACTAACATTTTTGTTGAGTGGCGCATGAGTACTTACTTTTCAGTCCTCCAGTTGGGGATCTTGCAAAAGTATGGGACAGCATTTTAACTCCCTTTCCCAAAAACGCATTCACATTGAAGTGATTTTGATTTCTGCCCTATGCTCATTCCTTGATTGTAAATGCCCCAGAGCTTTGCACACTGTATTCCAAATGCCAACCATCTGATTGAAACACTTGAGTTACAAATTGCTGCCTAATCTAACAGCTCATTAGGTGGCCAGTTTGCAAATAGGAACACTCAATATACCCTGTCCCACTACTGCACCCGCCCCCCCACAACTCCCCAGTCCATTGAAGCGCCTCTTCTGCTACAAGAAGGAGAAGACATGTTGCCTTCTTAATTTTGAGAGTCTCTCTCTGTTGCAGATGGAATTAACATAGAAACATAGAAGATAGGAGCAGGAGTAGGCCATTCGGCCCCTCGAGCCTGTTCCGCCATTTAATGAGATCATGGCTGATCATCCAAACTCAGTACCCTGCCTTCTCCCCATATCCCTTGATCCCTTTAGCCTTAAGAAATATATCTAACTCCTTCTTGAATATATTTAATGAATTGGCCTCAACTGCCCTGTGTGGCAGAGAATTCCACAGGTTCACCACTCTCTGGGTGAAGAAATTCCTCCTCATCTCAGTCCTAAATGGCTTACCCCTTATCCTTAGACTGTGACCCCTGGTTCTGGACTCCCCCCGCCATCGGGAACATCCTTCCTGCATCTAGTCTGTCTAGTCCTGTTAGAATTTGACTGAACAAAGCCACTTGCACCCGGATGAGAGAGGATCATGTCGGCAACTGGCATGCTGCAAAAAACGAGTTTACAAATGGGTTACGTATTGCTCTCTGAAAATAGCACTGCGCTTCTGTGCCTTATGAGTTGATGTCTTCACTGCACGCCATGCCTCAGCAAGACTTTGAAAAATTAGTGAAGATGTCTCTGGAATGCACTCAAGCAGAATGATGGAAACAGCAGCAGCAAAGTGCTCCCAAGGGTGAATTAAACATGTATCAGTAACTGCATTCATGATGTTCTCTTCCTCCGAACTCTGGTGAATTTTGCCTCTTGCATATTTCAATATAAAGGCGACCTGATTTTCTGTTACTGTCTTGATAGTTCAGGATTCTCTATGTTGTATGAAAGATAATAGTTCCCTTTTTATCTTTTAAGTGCAAAGTGTTCAAAAGAATGGGAACGAAGATGACCATCACACAATTTGATGCTAAAACTGTACCAGAATGGTGGGTGGGCTCTATTTCAGAAAGAAAGACTTGCATTTCTATAGCGCCTTTCACAACCACCAGACGTCTAAAAGCACTTTACAGCCAATGAAGTATTTGAAACGTAGTCACTGTTGTAAGGTGGGAAACGCGGCAGCCAATTTGCGCACAGCAAGCTCCCACAAACAGCAACGTGATAATGACCAGATAATCTGTTTTTGTTAGGTGGATTGAGGGATAAATATTGGTCAGGACACCAGGGATAACTCCCCTGCTCTTCTTCGAAATAGCATCTTGGGATCTTTTACGTCCACCTGAGAGCGCAGACGGGGCCTCGGTTTAACGTCTCATCCGAAAGACCGCACCTCCGACAGATGCAGCACTTCCTCAGCACTGCATTGGAGTGTCAGCCTAGAATTTTTTATGTGCACAAGTCGCTGGAGTGGGGACTTGAACCCACAACCTTCTGGCAGAGGCGAGTGTGCTGCCCACTGAGCCACAGCTGACAAGTAATGAGCAATGAGTATTTACGTGGTTTTTGGGAAGCCCTAATGTGCAGTGCCTTGATTGATATGGTAGACGGTCAACCTGAAGCTAGTCTTCTAACGTCTAACTCATGAGCTTGATAATGCTGAGGAAAGGTCCAACATTTTTCAACTTTTCAGGAAATCTGTGGTCTCCCCTGATAGTGCTGCTGAGGCTACAACACCTGCGCTGCATATCACTTACATTTTTTCTAATAGATACCAGTAAAGGGGTTGACTGGCTGGAGGGGAGGACATGGGACATGGAAGATAAAAAAGGCAATCTGCAAGAACATGCCGCATCACATATGACATTGGCTGCCAATCAGGTGTACACAGTGCAGCCTAACGCAAAGCTTGGAGCGTGGGGATGGAGTGAAAGGACACGGAGGAAGATACCATGGTCTGGTTTGACTGGGATTAGCAGCTTGTGGTTTGTGTGCATGGGAAAAAAATGAAGTTGCAGTTGGTTGTATTGTTTGAAGAAAACTTAAGTCAAGGGGCAAAGGCCCTTTGGTGCAGGGCACCACCAAGGTTGAAAAGAGGAGGTACACGTGGAAGAAGTGCTCCAGTGACACCAACCTTGTCTTTGAAAACCAGTGGATTGTCGGAGAAGGAGAAGACAGAGTGAAGTTTGGAGTTCTAATTTTGAGAGGTCCTGGTAAAAAATGAGTTAGGGTGATAAGTTTTGATTTCAAAATGGTGAGTTTCTAGAGAGGAAGAACAACATATAGAGAAAGAATTTACATTTATATAGGCCTAGAAATTGGGTATAGCCCCGCTTGAGGCGTTAGAAATGGCGCTGCGCAAAGTTTATAGCCAGACGAAACTTATCGCCGCCTGGCGCGATATTGGGTTGCATCGCCCCCAAAGGGGAATGAGGTGCGAATTCAGACGTTGCACGGGCCTCCCAAGGCGCAAAACTTCCGGCGCTACCCAATATCGGCGCGGACGGGCGCAGCGCAGGTGATCTCAATTACCGATAACCACGAGACTTCTAGGCGCCGGCCGGCTCTTAAAGGGGTGGGTCAGTCAGCCTCAGCTTCCACACTCATCGCCCTGTAGGCCTCAGAATCGGCGCAGGCCCTTCTCTGGTGCTAAAAACTTGGGCCAGATGGAGAAGGTGAGACAGAGAGCAGAGCACTTCACCAATGAGGCTCTGGAGCAATTGGTGGCCGCAGTGGAGTGCCGGCGAGATGTTCTCTACCCAGACAATGGCACGAGGCCGAATCATAAGGACTACCGATGAGCTTGGAGGGATGTATGCCAGAGGGTCAACTCCAGCAGCATGGTGACCAGGAGCCCTGTCCAATGCAGAAAGAAATTCAATGACCTCACTCGGGTCGTGAGGGCGAGTGTTGTTTCTGCAAACTTCTGCATCCCTTCATTTGCACCTGACTTTATGGCTACAGGGTGGGCTGTGCCCCATTGGCCATCTGCCAGCAAGCACCCATGGCCCTTTCTGGGCACACACATGCACATTTGACTCAAGGCGTCATGTAAGTGCTCTTGCACCATGGGGGGCATGAGATGATCACTCAGGGCATCATGTAAGGGCTCTTCCACCATGGGGGGCATGAGATGATCACTCAGGGCATCATGTAACATAACTTCCCCTCCTTTCCCCTGCAGTCCAAGCTGGCGAGGATTGGCAAAGACCAGCTTCGCACCGGTGGAGGACCTCCACAAGTGGTCACTCTCACGGATCTCGAGGAGAGAGTCCACCAGATTCTTGGAGGACGTCTGAGTGGTCCTGTAACCACTGCAGCTGCCGACAGCGATGGTAAGGTTCTCACCTTTTACAACTGTCTCCTTCCACTTGTTCCCCCCACCAGCATGCTTTCACACTGTGGACCCATGTCATAGCCTTGCCGCAAACTGGCATCCCTTGCTGCCAAGCTGTCCTTTTGCTAAAGCCACTCTTCCACCTCCCTGCTTTCAGATGCTGCATCACCAGCTCGGGAGCCGGGTCCTCAAGCTGCCAGTGCCAGTGCCTCCGAAGGCTCAATGAGAAAATTACTGTCCAACAGAAGGTCAGCAACTCTCTCCAGCAACGATCAGAATGGCCAGCCCAAATGGCTGCAGCTTTTATACTAGTGCTGTCCCCTTTAAATAGCGCCCCCCGAGTCCGAGAAGGGCCTGGGAACGCTCCATCCAATTGTCACTAATAGCGCTAGGCGAAAAGGTTGCGGGCGCCACCGAATATCTGGTCCGGGGCGCCAAAAAGGCGTTGCACACTGAAATGACGTCATGATCTGCCCGCGCCCGTGGGCGAGCGAAAAGAGTTAGCGCCGGCGCTAAAAGGATACTCAATATGGGAGGTGGCGCTATATTCACTGCGCCTGCCCGAAAATTGGGTAACGCCCCAATTCTCGGGCTCTTTAGGCGCTAATCGCTGGCGCTACCAACCGAATTTCTAGGTCATAGTGTCTCAGGATGTCCAGGAGCACTTCAGAACCTACGAGTATGAAGCACAGTCACTCTGATTATGTAGGCAAATGATTTGCACACAGCAAGATCTCACAAACAGCAAAAGGATGATCAGTTTTTGGTAGTATTGTCGAGGGAGGAATGTTGACCAGGATACCAGGACACTCCCTGCTCTTCTTTGAATAGCGCCAAGGAATGTTTTTCGTCCATCTGAACAAGCAGCGACCTCAATTTAACACCACGAGCTGAAATGTGCCTCCTCCGCCAGTACAGCACTCCCTCAATACTGCACTGAAAGATCAGCTGAGATCATGTGCTTATATCCAGAAATGGGGCTTGAACTCATGACCGTCTAACTCAGAGCAGAGAGTAGTACCAACTGTAGGACAGGTTAGTTGGAGTTTAGGAAGAGCAATTATGGCAATTAAATTATCAGAGAAAACAGAGATATTTATTTTTAGTTGTCATTGAACAGACACAATGTGCAGCGATACAATTAGTGTCATGTTAAGGGGGAAAGAAAGCTTTGATTACAAGGTATTACTGTAACCTAATGCTGATTAGAAGTCTTAGCACTGTTACTATCTGTATGCGATGAAGTCATTCTGACACAACAGCTCTTGTGAACCATATTATTGTCTAAGATCTGACACATTGAGCCGAAAGCAAAATGACAAGGCCAGCAGCAGTCAATCACAAGTGGAGAACTTGGAAAATCAAAGGTGTCTTGAGTGCTGCCCTACAGATAAAGGAAACCAAAGATAATGTTTGATATACATCAGTTGTTCAAGTGTGATTAATGACAGGGATGCATAACAATGAATTACTGTTGGAAAATGTCAGGGGTGACAACTGATTAAAAAAAAAATTTTTTTTACAGCAAACTTCATCACAGTTGAAAGATATCTGCAAGAACATTTTCTGGAGCAAATAAAGAACAGCTCCTTTCCCCACCCCATGAGTCTTGGGCCACAGGTCCTGTTGCACGTTGGAAGTTGTAACTCTTTGTTGAGAGCGCGCACATTCCAGGTATACGAGGCCGCAGCACTTGGGCACGGTGCCCGTCTTGGGCATGGTGACCGTCTTGGGCACCGATAAGGTTGGGTGTGGGCTCTTCCAGACGTGTTGGTTCCAACCGAACTTGTAACCTTGGCTGCAAAGAGCTGGCGCTCACTTAACGGAAAACGGTCAGCTTTAGAGCAACAGGGTCAAGGACTGAGACCTCACTCGCCCTCTTGACCACAAGAAACCAAAAGCAAGGAGAAAATGTTGCCTGGTTGCTCAATGGGCCGTGTCAGCTATGGCTCTGTTGGTAGCACCCTCGCCTCTGAGTCAGAAGGTTGTGGATTCTAAGTCCCACTTCAGAGACCCGAGCACAAAAATCCAGGCTGACACTCCAGTGCAGTACTGAGGGAGCGCTGCACTGTCTGAGGTGTTGTCTTTCAGATGAGACCGAGGCCCTGTCAAGTGGACGTAAAAGGTCCCACGGCACTATTTCGAAGAAGAGCAGGGGCAGTTCTCCCTGGTGTCCTGAGGCCAATATTTATCCCTCAATCAACATCACAAAAAACAGACTATCTGGTCATTATCACATTGCTATTTGTGGGAGCGTGCTGTGTGCAAATTGGCTGCCGTGTTTCCTACATTACAACAGTGACCACACTTAAAAAGTACTTCATTGGCTGTAAAGTGCTTTGGGATGTCTGGTGGTCATGAAAGGTGCTATATAAATGCAAGTCTTTCTTATTTTGGGCAAGTGTGCTGTTTGGTGAGCTGCTGAGTTATACCAGGTTTAGTCTCAGGTCTGTGTTGAGTTACTTGATTGAATCAGTTCACTGGTGAAAGGAGCATTAGGATGGGCTTCAATGTTCCTGGGCTAGGAAGTGGAAAATAGAAATCGGCCATCAATCCCATTCCTGATTGCTTTTCCACTGGAAAGTATATAAGAGGCGAGTATCAGGTGAGGGAAGGGTCATGCCCTACTGTAGTGTTCGCTGCAGTTGTGTAGCCTGCTGGAAACTCACTGAAGACTCGTACCTGAAGGGTGGACAAGCAGATGAAGTAGCAGAGAGCTGTTGGCATCATGGACCCCGGTGCCATGGACCCATATCCCAGCGAGAGTCAACATCTTCAGGAGAGGCAGGGAGAAAACGGAGAGCGGGGGGGGGAGCAGTAAAACTTTAAAGGAGGAGGACAGAACCAAGAATCAAACTTGTTTACAGCTGACGTGTTGAACATCAGACAACCAGCAATGGTTGCTCACATGAGTGCAGAGCTGTAGGAGCAGGTGCTAGAACCTGCTTACTGAAATGCTGTGGCACTAGGGATTACAGCTACCTTTGAAAGGATCACAAAGAAGTAATCAAATTAAAAGGGATCAGATGACAAGCAACACAGAGAGCAATTTGCTCCATCAAAACCCCTTTGGAATCATCCTCATTTTTTTGTATTTAAAACAAAGTTAAATTTTGAATTATCGCTTCTGCCATGGCTCAGTTGGGAGCACTCTCGGCTTTGAGTCAGAAGGTTGTGGGTTCACGTTCCACGCCAGAGAGTTGAGCACAAAATCTAGGCTGACACTCCAAAGAAATGCTGCACCGACAGAGGTGCCTTCTTTCGGATCAGACATCTGCCCTCTCGGATGAACGTAAAAGATCCCACGGCACTACTTCGAAGAAGAGCAGGGGAGATCTCCTCAGTGCCTGGGCCAATATTTAACCCTCAACCAAAATCACTAAGACAGATTACCTGGTCATTATCACATTGTTGTTTGTGGGACCTTGCTGTGCATATTTGGCTGCCGCATTTCCCTACTTCTTCTTCTTAGGCAGTCCCTTGGAACCGAGGATGACTTGTTTCCACATTAAAAATGAGTTTTCAGGTGACTGATGAGTCCAGTGCGGGACCTACAGTCTCTGTCACAGGAGCGGCAGACGGTGGTTGAAGGGGCGGGTGGGTGGGGTGCTTGGGCTGATGTGCGCTCCTTGCGCTTGGCTTCCGGCGAAGAGACTCGAGGTATTCGGTGCCTTCCCGGATGCTTCTCCTCCACTTTGTACGGTCTTGGGCCAGGGATTCCCAGGTGTCGGTGGGGATGTTGCACTTTTTCAAGGCATCTTTGAGGGTGTCCTTGAAGCGTTTCCTCTGCCCACCTGGGGCTCTCTCGCCATGTCGGTGCTCCGAGTAGAGTGCTTGTTTTGGGAGTCTCGTATCGGGCATGCGAACAATGTGACCCGTCCATCGGAGCTGATTGAGCGTGGTCAAAGCTTCAATGCTGGGGATGTTGGCCTGAGCAAGAACACTGACATTGGTGTGCCTATCCTGCCAATGGATTTGCAGGATCTTGCGGAGGCACTGTTGGTGGTACCTCTTCAGTGCTTTGAGGTGCATGCTGTACATGGTCCATGTCTCTGAGGCATACAGGAGGGCGGGTATCACTGCTGCTCTGTAGACCATGAGCTTGGTGCCGGGTTTGAGGTCCTGGTCTTCAAACACTCTCTTCCTCAGGCGACTGAAGGCTGCACTGGCACACTGAAGGCGGTGTTGGTGTTTTCTCTACATTACAACAATGACTGCACTTCAAAAAGTACTTCATTGGCTGCAAAGCGCTTTGGAATGTCTGGAGCTCATGAAAGGTGCTATATAAATGCAAGTGTTTCTTTCTTTCAGGGAAGCTCATCCCATGGGGCCCAGTAATTTCTCAAGTTTCTCTGCTCTTGATTATCAAATCTTGCCAAATGATGAGAGAAAATGCTCACTAAACAATTAAGGCAAGTGATAGACCATTCAGATCTGTTCAGAGATTGGCATTTTGATCCCCACTGTGACTTCTTCTATAAAAACACAGCACTTGGGCAGAAAATCTCACCTCATGCAGAAAGAGTGGACATTTGTAGGGTTTGTCATGAGATCGTTCACAAAGGCAAATTACTTGCTCTACTAACAGGACAGGCCCATGTTAGCCTTGTTGACCAAAGTTACTTCATACCAAAAAAAAAGGGTAAATTGACCTTGCGGTCCAAGCAGGGAGCTGCACCCAAAGGTAATGCGTGTTGGAGATAGGGCAGTAGTTCCGATTCTCTGACCCGCACTCTCCTCCAGCTCGGCCCCCTGCTGGAAGCACAGAATCAGTGGAGTTTATCTTTTGCGGTCATGATCATTCCCTCACAGATGAGGTTCCTGACAGCCACATCAACAAAGTGCTGCAATATCAGAAGCGTGGACCTGGGCACCCCAAGGGACCTCACTCTTTAGCATCCGAGACAGGTGGTTGTGGGTTGAAGCCCCACTCCAGGGACTGGAGCACGTCACCTAGGCTGACATTTCCCAATGTTACATTGTTGTGTCTTTCAGAAGAGATGTTAAGTTGAGGCCCTGTCTGACTTGGCAAGATGGATGTAAAGTTGCGATGGCACCGTGACAAGAGCAGCAGGGGAGTTCTCCTGGTGTCCTGGTTAACGTTTAGACATTCAAGCAACACCATTGAAACAAATTAACTGGTCATTTATCATGTTGTTTATGGAACCTTGTCGTGTACAAATTTGCTCTCGACAGTTTCCTAACAATGAGTGCACTTCAAAAAAATGTGAAAAGACATTGCTGGGGATATATTGCAGATCAGTCAGCCCTCAGAAAAAGAAGCAACTCTTTAAATGTTAAAATAGTGCACTGCCAGATATAACATTTAATATAAACTTTTGGGGGGGGTTGCGAGGGGTGCTTGAGAGCTGCTGTCAGGGCTCGGTTTAGGGGTAAGAAAGTTTAACTGGGATCTCTTGCTTTCTGTAAGGCTGGTCTCCAGTTTACAACAAGTCTTAACAAAGAGTCCTGGTGAAGTATTCAAGGGGGAAAGTGGCACGCAGAATTCACAAGCCCTTATTTGAACACGGGTTCCACTTACCCCTAGAAATGCAGCTCGATGGTTTGGTTGGACTGCTCATCACAGAATCATTGAATAGTGCAGCACAGAAGGAGGCCATTCGGCCCAGCGAGGAGCAATCCAGTTAGTCCCACTCCCCCTGCTCTTTCCCCATTTCCTTGCTATTTTTTTCTCATCAGAACCAGCGCAATCAGAAGAGGACAGACTAAAAATGAAGATGGGGAGAATAATGGGTGGAGGTGAAGATTTGTTGGCCAGCTATATCTGTGTTTTTCCACAGTGAGTGCAGCCTGTGTGTTTGCTCCACCTGTCCAGTTTAGGTATGGTTGCTGTGTCCTTCCAAGCAAAGACAATGATCTGCAGGTGTAGCAAACATCTCAGAAAATTCACTAAATCAAAGCACTCAAAAACCTGGGGCATCTTTCTTACAGAGATTATTTATTTTCCTCTTCTTGTTGTACGGGCTCCGACTGTGAGCTTACTGCATTGTGAAGGGGGGGCGGTGGGGGGGGGGTGAAGGGCGGAAATAACAGTTGCTGTCACCCAACAGTGTTAGCTGTTCGGGCATGGGGGCTGGCGGGAGAGGTGGAGGTGGGGGCGATGCCCTGTTAATTCGGGAAGATTCTTTGGGCGCTTCCTGTTTACCCCACTCACTCCGACACATTGCTTCAAAAAAAAAAAAATCCAGTATTTCTCTGCTCCTTTCTTACAAAAGTGCTGACTCGTGCTCAGGTACAATTTGACTGGCACTGGTTGGCTTTCTTTTAAATTCATTGATGGGATGTGGGCATCACTGGCAAGGCTAGCCTTTATTGCCCATCCCTAATTGCCCTTTAAGGTGGTGGCTGCAGTCCGTGTGGTGAAGGTACTCCCACAGTGCTGTTGGGGAGCGAGTTCCAGGATTTTGACCCAGCGACGATGAAGGATCGGCGATATATTTCCAAGTCAAGATGGTGTGATTTGGAGGGGAACTTGCAGGTGGTGGTGTTCCCACGTGCCTGCTGCCCTTTTCCTTCCAGGTGGAAGAGGTGGCGCGTTTGGGAGGTGCTGCCGAAGAAGCCTTGGCGAGTTGCTGCAATGCATCTTGTAGATGGTACACACTGCAGCTACAGTGATTCAGTGGTGGAGAGAGTGAATGTTTAAAGTGGTGGATTAAGCGGATTGCTTTGTCCTGGATGGTGTCGAGCTTCGAGTGTTATTGGAGCTGCACTCATCCAGGCAAGTCGAGAGTATTCCATCACACGCCTTACTTATGCCTTGTAGATGGTGGAAAGGCTTTGGGGAATCAGGTGGTGAGTCACTTGCCGCAGAATACCCAGCCTCTGACCTGCTTTTGTAACCACAGTATTTATGTGGTTGGTCCAGTTAAGTTTTTGGTCAATGGTGTCCCCCAGGATGTTGATGGTGGGGGATTCAACAATGATAATGCCTTTGAATTTCATTGGGGTGGTGGTTAGACTTTCTCTTGTTAGAGATGGTCATTGCCTGACACTTGTGTGGAACGAATGTTACTTGCCACTTATCAGCCCAAGCCTGAATGTTGCCCAGTTCTTGCTGCATGTGGGCATGGACTGCTTCATTATCTGAGGAGTTGCGAATGGTGCTGAACACTGTGCAGTCATCAGCGAACATCCCCATTTCTGACATTATGATGGAGGGAAGGTCATTGATGAAGCAGCTGAAGATGGTTGAGCCTAGGACACTGCCCTGAGGAACTCCTGCAGTGATGATTGACCTCCAACAACAACAACCACCATCTTCCTTTGTGCTAGGTAGGACTACCTCACTTATGAGTCCACTCTTCATGGGCGAGCCTTGATGGTGAGTGTTGACCGCCCATTCAACCGTGGGGCATCACAGTCAAGCCCTGTGCTATCTTTGCCAAATAGACATGACATGAATCAGTCAGTCATTCATGAAAGAAAGACTTATGAAATAATACTGAGCGGCCTATGGGTGGCGCTGTCCAGGGAGAGTATAAATACTCAGGTACGGGCCCAGCTTGCGCAGGACATTCTTAACAGGAACTAGTGAAGGACACAACTAGACCTCCATGTTGTAAAACAGTTGATTAAAGCTTTGTTTAACGCTTAGACCAAGTGCCTAGTAGTTTTCTTACATCAAGACACTTCTGTGGACCTCTGGGGGAAGGTGGGTGTTTGCTTCACAGAATATTGACAGGAGCAGGATTCCTGATGACTTGCGCCTCCCTAGACCAAGGGTGCTGAGCACTTTGGCCAAATCCCAAGCTGAATTCAGCATAGACCAGGAATCGGACCGGACACCTCCCTCGTGTTTATGGCTGCACTCACATTGGACACTGCCTTTGCCAACCTGTGCCCTGTTTTAGCAATTGCTCAAGGCTGGAGGTGGAGGGGATGTGTACCACAGTCCCATCTTCAGACTGATTAATATCACCAACAATCAAAGAAAAACTTGCATTTCTATAGCGCCTTTCACTATCTCAGGACGTCCCAAAGCGCTTCACAGCCAATGAAGTACTTCTTGAAATGTCGTCACTGTTGTGATGTACGAAACACAACAACCAATTTGTGCACAGCAAGCTCCCATAAACAGCAATGAGATAATGACCAGGTAATCAGTTTCAGGTGTTTGTTGAGGGATAAACACTGGCCAGGTCACTGGGAGCAGCTTCGTTGCTCTCCTACGGATAGTGCCATGAGATTTTTTACGTCCACCTGAGGAGGCAGATGGGGCATCGTTTTAGTGTCTCATCCAAAAGACGGCACCTCCCTCAGTACTGCACTGGGGTGCCAGCCTAGATTTTGTGCTCAAGGCGCTGGAGTGGGACTTGATCTGCAGCAGCCCCTGTGGTGATGGTGCTCCTACAATGGTGCAAGGTTCCAGAATATTGACTCAGTGATGATGATATATGTTCAAGTGAGGATGGTTTGAGAATAGGTGCTCTTTTGTAGTGGCACCCCATCCACCACCTTAAACATTCACTCCCTCCACCACCGGCGTACCGTGGCTGCAGTGTGTACCATCTACAAGATGCACTGCAGCAACTCGCCAAGGCTTCTTCGGCAGCACCTCCCAAACCCGTGACCTCTTCCACCTAGAAGGACAAGGGCAGCAGGCGCATGGGAACAACACCACCTCCAAGTCACGCACCATCCGGACTTGGAAATATATCGGCCGTTCCTTCATCGTCGCTGGGTTAAAATCCTGGAACTCCCTCCCTAACAGCACTGTGGGAGTACCTTCACCACACAGACTGCAGCGGTTCAAGAAAGCGGCTCACCACCACCTTCTCAAGGGCAATTAGGGATGGGCAATAAATGTTGGCCTTACCAGCGACGCCCACATCCCAGGAAAGAATTAAAAATAAATTTGTTTCAATAGCCTGAAAGCTTGTGTAGCGTAATAGAATTGCAAGAAAAGTATTTAAGAAGGAGAAATGATTGGCAGTGTGGCTAACCATAGCTCAATGGAAATGGGATGAGTATTACAGCTGAAATAGATTGTCCGTGGTTTTGTTTCAACTGAGCAGGATTATAGAATCTTACGGCACAGAAAGAGACCATTCGGCCCATCGTGCCTGTGCCGGCTCTTTGAAAGAGCTCTCCAATTAGTCCCACTCCCCTGCTCTTTCCCCAGAGCCCTGCAAATTTTTCCTTCACAAGTATTTATCCATTTTGAAAGTCACTATTGAATCTGCTTCCACCATCCTTTCAGGCAGTGAATTCCAGATCATAACTCGTTGCGTAAAAAAAACCTCATCTCCCCCTCTGGTTCTTTTGCAGATTGCCTTAAAATCTGTGTCCTCTGGTTACCGACCCTCCTGCCAGTGGAAACAGAGAAAATAAGGAGAAACTATCAAAACCACTGTCATGAATCTTATCATGACTCATGAAGTAACACTGGGCGGCCAGATGGTGGCGCCGTCCAAGGAGTATAAATACTCGGGCATGGGCTCAGCTTGCTCAGGATGTTTCTGTAACCAGGAACTAGTGATGTAACTAGAATCTCATGTTGTGAAACAGTTGATTAAAGCCTTGTTTTATAATCAAACCAAGGGCTCAGTAGTCTTTTTACATCAACCACTTACAATTTTGAACGCCCCTATTAAATCTCCCCTTAATCTTCTCTGCTCTAAGAACAGGCTCAGCTTCTCTAGTCGCTGCTCCCTTGGTGAAATGCAGTCTGCACACAAACAGCTCCTCTGATAGTCGCTCCCTGACCAGTCTCTGGGGTTGAGGAGGGGCGGGGCGGGGGCAGTGGTTGTGGGAAGTTATTGCGACTGGTTCAGTCTCCGGACACGGTGCGTGACGCACCGCGGATTAGTATTGCAGCAACTCATCATCAGTAGAAACATAGAAGATAGGAGCAGGAGTAGGCCATTCGGCCCCTCAAGCCTGCTCCGCCATTCAATGCGATCATGGCTGATCATCCAAATTCAGTACCCTGTCCCTGCCTTCTCCCCATATCCCTTGATCCCTTTAGCCTTAAGAAATATATCTAACTCCTTCTTGAATATATTTAATGAATTGGCCTCTACTGCCTTCTGTGGTAGAGAATTCCACAGGTTCACCACTCTCTGGGTGAAGAAATTCCTCCTCATCTCAGTCCTAAATGGCTTACCCCTTATCTTTAGACTGTGACCCCTGGTTCTGGACTCCCCCGCCATCGGGAACATCCTTCCTGCATCTAGTCTGTCTAGTCCTGTTAGAATTTTATAAGTTTCAATGAGATCTCCTCTCATTTTTCTAAACTCTAGCGAATATAAGCCTAATCGACCCAATCTCTCCTCATACGTCATTCCTGCCATCCCAGGTATCAGCCTGGTGAATCTTCGCTGCACTCCCTCCATGGCAAGAACATCCTTCCTCAGATAAAGGCGACCAAAACTGCACACAATACTCAAGTAACCTGCCTCACCAGGGTCTGAACCCTGCTGATGTTCTCGACCAGTGGGTGAACAAACTGACACTTGGGCACTTCTGCTTCACCTTGATGGGACGTATGAGCAACAAGAGCATCACTGTGAATTGGCCGTCAAATGGGAATTCGTGCTGTGATGATGTTTCCTGATCTCCCATTCTGCTTAAGCACAAGTCCTAAGATTCATGCGGCCCAAATAAATTAATAAAAAAGTCCACTTGATAAATGGGAAGCCGATCAATATGTATCCTAGACCTTGTGCTCTATCACTGCTCACTGTTCAGTACACATTGCCATTTGATGTGTTTTATGCACCATCTGCTGTTTGAATCAGTCATTTTTCCAGGTGAAGCCTTTGGAACGGTCCGACAAGCAAGATCCTTTGGCCTAGAAATTAGTTATAGCCAAGAAATGGGCAGTGTTTAGACTAAAAATAGTTAAGTAGCACCAGTTGAAAATCGTCTAGGCTGCTCGCAGAATTTAGTCCTCACTCCTTATTAAAATGATTGCAGTCATGATTCTCGTTTAAAAAAAAAACCAAGCTCATTGGGCAGTACACTGAAAAGATGGACCATTATCGGGTGTAGTCTAAGCTCAAGTAATGATTGCCACAGGATCTTTTCACTACTTAAAGGGGCGGTTCATTGATGCTGCAGCACCTCATTCTCATCATTGTTGGATATCCAGCTGCCTCAACAACCATAAGAAAAAGGATAAAGAGAAGGAGCTGTTATTTACAAATCCTGATGGCAGATCGCCGCCCCAGGCAAAGCGCCCGGAGGTTTTCGGATGAAGCGTTGGAGGCATTGGTTTTAGTGGTGGAGAGAAGGTGGGCGGTCCTGTACCAACTGGCAGGAGACCCTTGCTACAAGTCTGCCGACTACGTAGAGGGAGATAGTACACCACATCACTGGCAACCAGGACCCACACCCAGTGCAGGAAGAAGTTTAAAGAGCTCACATGAGTGGTCAGGGTGAGTGAATGCTTCAAAAGAAAAGCTACATTCCACCATCTGAACCACAATCTTTACACACTGCCCAATGCACCACACCCCCAGCACTCACCCACCCACACCCACATCTCACACCTTGCACACAATGACAGCTATTCAACTGTGGCAGGTGCAAGGGTCATTACTTCTTAGAATTCATGTCATACGTGTGATCTGTTGATAGATACATTTATTAAGTGTGTTTGGAATATTTTATGGGAGTTGGAGTCAGAGTTGGAGTCAGAGCCGTTAAGGTAAGTGGCTGTAATGAAGTTGGGAGACCGGATGTCCAGTGAGCGTTGCACACTCACTGATGTCACGATCTCCATGCTGGTGAGGTCCCTGGTGAGTGAGTTTACCAGCAACACTATTGGCAACACCGATATGGCGTGCGATCCTGGAACTGGCATCAGTGTTAACGGCATTTTAGTGCCATCTTGTGGCACTAACGTGTGGCGCAAACCACATGAATTTCTAGCCCAGATTGTGTTTGATCAGTGTCAATATTTCCAAGTGTAGCATACACAAGTGTCATGTTAAGCTGGTGTGGTAAAGGAACAGCAATAGATCCAGGATGGTTGAGGCGACAGCGGGACACCGAATGTCAGGGCCAGGATGAAGTTCGACTGTTTGTTAGAGCAAAGCATCCATTGCTAAATTGTGGTGAAACAAGTGGATATTTATTCTGCCGTCGAGCAGTCCAGGCGTTACCGGGCACCCAATGTACAGGTGTCACCGGGCACCCAATGTACAGGTGTCACCGGGCACCCAATGTACAGGCGTCACCGGGCACCCAATGTACAGGTGTCACCGGGCACCCAATGTACAGGCGTCACCGGGCACCCAATGTACAGGCGTCACTAGGCGATAGGTGGAATAGCTTTAATGGAATAATACTGAACATGCAAAAGAAATATATTTCTAAAACCAACAAGCTCAGTCTAAACAAATGTGACTCTAATTGGATTAACACAGAATAAAGTGAAATAAACAGGAAAAACAACCTCTACCTTATCATTCTATGATTCTATGATACAAATCCTGCAGAGACAACAGGAAGGGGCTTACCAGCATGAATGTAATAAAAGGCAGAAACATGCTAAAATGATATTCAGAAGGGCAAAGAGGAACCAATTAAAAGAAAGCACAAGATAAAACACAAGTTGAAATATCTTTTTAGAACTGTAACAGTAAGAGATGAAAACATTAAAAGATGCAAACAGGCTTGAAACCAAGGATGAACACATAATAATTAATATTCTGACTGATAGCTCCAGGAGTTCACCAAGTAAGAGGAGCGCAACATACCCTCCCTAAACCAAGATAAATTTATCAAAATCAATGACTTTGATACAAGTGAGATGGAAGTGCTGGATAAGCTCAAAGCACTCACAACAAATAAATCCCCAGGGATAATTACTACTTATCCCAGAGTACTGACAGAGTCTATCATTTTAAAGGAGTCACTAGACAATGGGGAGATATCAGTAAAGAATAAACTCACACTTATATAGTGTCTTTCACGACTTCAGAAAATCCCCAAATGCTTCACAATGAATTACTTCTTAAGTATAATCATAGAATCATAGCGCCGGCCAACAAAGAGCTATCCAGCCTAATCCCACTTCCCAGCTCTTGGTCCGTAGCCCTGCAGGTTACAGCATCCCAAGTGCACATCCAAGTACTTTTTAAATGCAGTTAGGGTTCCTGCCTCTACCACCCTTTCAGGCAGTGAGTTCCAGACCCCCACTGCCCTCTGGGTGAAGAAGTTTCCCCTCAAATCCCCTCTAAACCGTCCCACAATTACTTTAAATCTGTGCCCCCTTTTTTTGACCCCCCTGCTAAGGGAAATAGGTCCTTTCTATCCACTCTATCTATGCCCCTCATAATTTTATACACCTCAATAAGGTCTCCCCTAATCATTGTTGTAATGTAGGGAAAGTAGATTAGAAACAGGCCAATGCGGTGCCCATATTCAAAAAGGGAGATAAAACAACTTGAGGACTAACTCAAAGGGAATGGCGGAATAGGATGTCCAAATGTAACTAGAGCCCTTAGTGCACCTGCCTGGAGGGTTACTTTAGTCACGTTGCGGGCTTTTACTGGCACAAATATCTTATCCCCAAATTGAGACACTGCAGTTGCTGCAAAACAAAACGATTGCAGAAAAGGGCATTGATTGTTGCCATGGGTGGAATACACTTTGTTGGTAGTAACACAATACTTTGCTCTCTCTAAATAGGCCGCATTAGAATCATGCCCCTCATGTCTGTGCCAGCCAAAAAAGAGCTCTCCGGCCTAATCCCACTTCCCAGCTCTTGGTCCGTCACCCTGTCACTTCAAGTGCATATCCAAGTACTTTCTAAATGTGCTGAGGGTTTCTGCTTCGACCACCCTTTCAGGCAGTGAGTTCCAGACCCCCACCACCCTCTGGGTGAAAAAATGTCTCTTCAACTCCCCTCTAATCCTTCTACCAATTACTTTAAATCTATGCCCCCTGGTTATTGACCTCTCTGCGAAGGGAAATAATAGGTCCTTGCTGCCCACTCTATCTAGGCCCCTCATAATTTTATACACCTCAATTAAATCTCCCCTCAGCCTCCTCTGTTCTAAAGTTGTCCTGCAATTGGCGACTTAGTGAACTCAAAGCACTTCACACCGACTCTACCCTTGGACTCTGAATGCGTGCCAAAAGGTGTACACAAGATCGAAAGGGAACTGGGAATACTTAATCCTGAGCACTATTAGCTTACACTACATTTGCAGGACACTGTGACAAAGGTGGATCCAAGTAAAAAAAGGAGGCCGAGATTGTTAGATCCGTGTGTTAATGGAGACACGGAATGCAGGAGTTGATTTAACAAGTGTTTACTGAACAAAGTCTGGAGGTGAACTAACTACACAAGACGCTATACAGGCTTATATACCCGAGTGGTCACTACTGGTACTACAGTATACAGGGGCTTCAAAAACATAGTTCCTCTTAAAGGTACATACACTACAATTCCTCCCCCTTTAGATAAATAGTACATAACATTTTAAGTAATCATTAAATAACATTTTTACAAGAACAATAATATACACATTTGCTGAAGTTAATCAATTACAAATTCAGTCTCTCTGGAGGCTTCCTGACTCGGTCCGGATAACGCCTCGGTGGTGTAGTAGGTTCTTTTGGCAAGGTCGATTCGGCTTCAATGCCAGTGTCGGGTTCATCTGGTTCCAGTATCACCGGATCGGAGGTAGATACTATGGGTATCTCTGCTTCATCACTAGGCGTATAGAGTTGTGGTGTAGGTTGTCCTTTTTCGGATGACTCTATGATCTGGTCAGCACGGCGCCTTATTATGCTTTCTCTAATGTCCACGGTATACATCAGCGGTCCTAGTTGTGTGCAAATAGTTCCAGGCTGCCATTTCTCGGTACGGTAGTCCCGGGCCAAAACTGGTTGACCTATCTGGAAGGTTCTAGTTGGCCTTTCATTCATGCTTTGAAATTGCCGGTTCTCTACGTCCCTTCTGACGTTTGGCTTGACCAAATCCAGCCGGCATCTTAGGCTTCTATTGAAAAACATCATGGCGGGGGTTTGGTTTGTAACTACATGTGTTGCATTCCTGTACGCAAACAAGAAGTTATCTACCTTATGTTGTAGATTTATGTCTTCATTACCCATGGCCTTTATGGCCTTCTTGAAGGTCTGGACAAACCTTTCAGCCAACCCATTGGTGGCGGGATGGTATGGGGCGGACGTGTAGTGCTTAACCCCATTGTTTTTTAAGAACTTCCTGAATTCTTCGGATACAAATTGCGGTCCATTATCAGAACAGATCTGTTCAGGCAGCCCATTCTGGTGAATATGGTCCTTAATACTGTGATGGTTTTTTCCGTGGTGGTGGAGGACATCTTTATTACCTCCGGCAACTTGGAGTGTGCATCCATCGCGATTAAGAACATTGAGTCCATAAATGGACCAGCAAAGTCGATATGTACCCTTTGCCATGGAGATGAGGGCCACTCCCACGGATGTAGAGGGGCTTGTGGTGGGGCGTTTTGGACCTTCTGGCATCCTAGACAGCTCTTGGTCATTTCTTCGATGTCTCCATCGATACCTGGCCACCACACAAACGCTCTGGCTAAGTTCTTCATTTTCACTCCACCCAGATGCCCCTCGTGAAGCTCCTTTAGCACTCTATCCTTGAGTTTGGCTGGAATCACCACTCTGGATCCACACATCAAGGTTCCTCGGCACACTGACAGCTGTTCTCTTCTTTGCGAGAATCATGGCAACAGTGGTTCGCCATGTGCTGGCCATCCCTTCACCGTTAAATCGTAGACTCGTGAGAGAGTCGGGTCATTTCGCGTTTCCTTTTCAATGGTAGAATTTGTCACCGGTAGACATTCCACTATGGTCGAGTGGAACATCTCCACTGGGTCCACTGTAGGCGCCTCTTCCACCGTTGGCAACGGTAGGCGCGATAACCCGTCAGCATTCCCATGCTGTTTTGTTCCTTTGTATTCTATGTCATATTGGTGTGCCCCTAGGAAAAGGGACCACCTCTGTAGCCTTTGCGCTGTCATAATGGGAACGCCCTTTTTAGGGTTGAATATGGAGATGAGGGGTTGATGGTCAGTCAACAAGGTAAATTTTTGTCCGTGTAGGTAATGGTTGAATTTCTTCACCCCCCACACCGCAGGGAAGGGCTGCACAGGAAGATAGGAAATGGGTGAGCACCAGGCGGAGCAATAGAAGCAGGCAGGTAGTGCAGGAGACCCCTGTGACCATTCCCCTCTCAAACAGGTATGCCGCTTTGGATACTGTTGAGGGGGATGACTCACCAGGGGAAGGCAGCAGCAGCCAACTTCCTGGCACTGGGGGTGCTCCTGCTGCCCAGGAAGGGGGGAAAAAGAGTGGGAGAGCAATAGTGGTAGGGGATTCTATAGTAAGGGGAACAGATAGGCGTTTCTGTGGCCGTAGACGTGAATCCAGGATGGTTTGTTGCCTCCCTGGTGCCAGGGTCAAGGATATCACTGAGCGGCTGCAGGGCATTCTGGACGGGGAGGGTGAACAGCCAGAGGTCGTGGTCCACATTGGTACCAACGACATAGGTAAAAAGAGGGATGAGGTCCTGCAGCAAGAATTTAGGGAGCTAGGTGAAGGATTAAAGAGCAGGACCTCAAAGGTTGTAATCTCTGGATTACTCCCGGTGCCACGTGCTAGTGAGTATAGGAATGGGAAGATAGAACAGATGAATGCGTGGCTAAAGGGATGGTGCAGGGGGGAGGGCTTTAGTTTCCTGGATCACTGGGTCTGCTTCTGGGAAAGGTGGGACTTGTACAATTCGGACGGTTTACACCTGAACCAGAGGGGAACCAATATCCTTGCGGGTAGGTTTGCTAGCACTGCTGGGGGGGGTTTAAACTAACTTGGCAGGGGGATGGGGTACAGAGTGGAGCTATAGCAGGGGGTGATTTACAGCCAAACACAGAGAAAAAAACAAGGCAGAGCAAATATGTGAAGGCAAAAGGGAATATGGCAGGGCTGGAAGGCATTTATTTTAATGCAAGGAGTCTTGCAAATAAGGTGGATGAACTGAAGTTGTTGTTGAACACATGGGAGTATGATATTGTTGCTATCACGGAGACATGGTTGAGGGAGGGTCAGGACTGGCAGCTCAATATTCCGGGGTATAGAATCTTCAGGCGAGACAGAGGGGGGTGTAAAAGGGGAGGGGGTGTTGCAATATTAATTAAGGAGTCAATTACTGCTGTAAGGAGGGATGATATATTAGCAGGTTCCTCTAATGAGGCCATATGGGTAGAACTTAAAAACAAAAAGGGGGCAAGCACTTTGCTGGGAGTGTACTATAGGCCCCCAAACAGCCAGGGGGAGATAGAGGAACAGATATGTAGGCAAATCTCAGAAAAGTGCGAAAATAATAGGGTAATAATAGTGGGGGATTTCAACTTCCCCAATATTAATTGGGATAGTCAGAGTGTGAAAGGTTTAGAGGGTGCAGAATTCTTAAAGTGCATCCAGGAGAGCTTTTTGAGCCAACATGTAGAAAGTCCTACAAGAGAGGGGGCGATACTGGACCTAATTCTGGGGAATGTAGCCGGGCAAGTGGTGGAAGTGTCAGTAGGAGAGCATTTTGGCGACAGTGACCATAATTCGGTGAGATTTAAGGTGGTCATGGAAAAAGACAAAAACGGCCTGGAAATAAGGGTTCTAAATTGGGGGAAGGCCGATTTTAATATGATAAGGCAGGATCTGGCCAAAGTGGACTGGGAGCAGCTACTTATAGGAAAATCCACATCAAGACAGTGGGAGACTTTCAGAAGGGAAATAGAGAGAGTACAATGCCAACATGTTCCTGTAAAGGTCAAGGGTGGGACCAACAAGCAAAGGGAACCTTGGATGACAAGGGATATACAAAAATGCATTAGAAATAAAAGGGGGGCTTTTGGCAGTTACAAAAGACTAAAGACGGAAGAAGCCCTAGAGGAGTATAAAAAGTGCAGGGGCATACTTAAAAAAGAAATTAGGAGGGCGAGGAGGGGCCATGAAATAACACTGGCGAGCAAAATAAAGGAAAATCCTAAGATGTTTTATAAGTATATTAAGGGCAAGAGGATAACCAGGGAAAGGGTAGGGCCCATTAGGGACCAAAGTGGCAATCTGTGTGTAGAGCCAGATGATGTAGGCGGGGTTTTAAATGAATTTTTTGCATCTGTGTTCACTATGGAGAGAGACGATGCAGACATAGAAATCGGGCAAGGGGACTGTGACATACTTGAACGTATTAGCATCGAGAGGGAGGAGGTGCTAGCGGTTTTAGCAGGCCAAAAAGTGGATAAATCCCCAGGCCCGGACGAGATGTATCCCAGGCTGCTGTGGGAGGCAAAGGAGGAGATTGCAGGGGCTCTGACACAAATTTTCAGAACCTCTCTGGCCACAGGGGATGTACCAGAGGACTGGAGAACAGCTAACGTAGTACCATTATACAAGAAGGGTAGCAGGGATAAACCAGGGAATTACAGGCCAGTGAGCCTAACATCTGTGGTAGGGAAATTATTGGAAAAAATTCTGAGGGACAAAATTAGTCTCCACTTGGAGAGGCAAGGATTAATCGGGGATAGTCAGCATGGCTTTGTCAAGGGTAAATCATGTCTGACAAATCTGATTGAATTTTTCGAGGGGATGACTAGGGGGGTGGATGAGGGAAATGCTGTGGATGTGGTTTACATGGACTTCAGTAAAGCTTTTGACAAAGTCCCACATAGGAGACTGGTCAAGAAGGTAAGAGCCCATGGGATCCAGGGTGCCTTGGCGCGTTGGATCCTAAACTAGCTGAGTGGCAGGAGGCAGAGGGTGATGGTTGAAGGATGCTTTTGTGACTGGAAGCCTGTGTCCAGTGGGGTACCTCAGGGATCGGTGCTGGGTCCCTTGTTGTTTGTGATCTACATAAATGATTTGGATGAGAATGTAAAAGGTATGATCAGTAAGTTCGCAGATGACACGAAAATTGGTGGGGTGGTAAATTGCGAGGAGGAAAGCCTCAGGCTACAGGACAATATAAACGGGTTGGTCAGATGGGCGAAAAAGTGGCAAATGGAATTTAACCCTGAAAAGTGCGAGGTGATGCATTTTGGACGGACAAATAAGGCAAGGGAATACACAATGAGTGGTAGGACCCTAGGAAGTACAGAGGGTCAGAGGGACCTTGGTGTACATGTACATAGATCTCTGAAGGCAGCGGAACAGGTAGATAAGGTGGTTAAAAAGGCATATGGGATACTTGCCTTCATTAGCCGAGGCATAGAATATAAGAGCAGGGAGGTTATGATGGAGCTGTACAAAATGCTGGTGAGGCCACAGCTGGAGTACTGTGTGCAGTTCTGGTCGCCTCACTATAGGAAGGATGTGATTGCTTTGGAGAGGGTGCAGAGAAGATTCACCAGGATGTTACCTGGGATGGAGCGCCTCAGCTATGAAGAAAGACTAAACAGGCTGGGGTTGTTTTCCTTGGAGCAAAGAAGGCTGAGGGGGGACCTGATTGAGGTGTACAAAATGATGAGGGGCATAGATAGGGTAGATAAAGAGGAACTTTTCCCCTTAGTAGGGGGGTCAATAACAAGGGGGCATAGATTTAGAGGGGATTTGAGGAGGAACTTTTTCACCCAGAGGGTGGTTGGAATCTGGAACTCACTGCCTGAAAGGGTGGTAGAGGCAGGAACCCTCACAGCATTCAAGAAGCATTTGGATGAGCACTTGAAATGCCATTGCATACAAGGCTATGGACCAAATGCTGGAAAATGGGATTAGACTGGACAGGGATGGATGGGCGGCGCAGACACGATGGGCCAAATGGCCTCTTTCTGTGCTGTAAAACTCTATGACTCTATGACTCTATGACCAGGCTGAGTGCCTCCCTGTCGATCTGGGCATAGTTACGCTCAGCTGAGTTCAATGAGCGTGACGCAAAAGCTATCGGCCGCTCCGAGCCATCAGGGAATTTATGCGATAATACCGCTCCCACGCCGTAAGGGGATGCATCGCACGCCAGTCTGATTGGCAGTGATGGGTTGTAATGAGCCAACACTTCCCTGGACGTGATCAAGCCTTTGCATTTATGGAAGGCACGTTTACAGTCTTCGCTCCATTTCCAAACTACTCCCGTTTGTAGCAGTGCGTTAAGAGGGTGCAGAACCGTCGACAAGTTTGGTAAAAATTTATGATAGTAATTTACTAATCCCAGGAACGACCTTAATTGTGAGTCATTTTCAGGCGCTGGGGCCTTTACGATGCTTCAATTTTTTCAGGTGACTTATGCAACCCTTCTTCGTTAATGACATGGCCACAATATGATATTTGTTTCTGGAAAAATTCGCACTTGGGGCGATTTGCTCGTAGGCCCCGTTCTCTCAGCCTCGTGAGCACCTGCTCCAAGTTGGCAAGGTGCTCGTTGTCGTTTTCTCCTGTTACAAGGATGTCGTCTAGGTAGCATTGAGTCCCCGGAATCCCTTGCAGGACTTGCTCCATAGCTCTTTGCCAGATAGCCGGAGCTGATGCCACTCCGAAAACCAGTCGATTGTACTGGTACAGGCCTTTGTGTGTGTTTATCGTGAGATACTTTTTAGAGGCCTCCTCAACCTCCATCTGTAGATATGCCTGTGCTAAGTCAATTTTGGTGAAACGTTTCCCTCCGGATAGTGAGGCGAAAATATCTTCTATCCTCGGAAGAGGATACTTTACCGTGTGAAGAACCGGGTTTACAGTCACCTTGAAGTCCCCACAGATGCGAACTTTTCTCTGTTCTTCAGATTTATCATTATTCAACGTTTTCTTCATGACCGGAATGATGGGTGTTGCCCACTCGCTCCAATCTACCTTGGATAACACGCCTGCTTTTTCCAAATTCTCCAGCTCTGCCTCGATGGCTGGACGAATTGCGTATGGCACCGGCCTTGCCTTAAAAAACTTGGGAATTGCCGCATCTTCCACTTTTATTGAGGCGGTGGCACCTTTCAGGGTTCCTAGTTCCTGTTGAAACACTTCTTTGGCATTAGCCAAGATTTCTTTCAATCGTCCAGGTATGACGTCATCATCGTTTTTTTTCTTACTGGTCACCATCAGTGCCTGAATGGAGTGCCAGTCTAAACGTATCTTTCTGATCCATTCACGTCCCAACAACGGTGGACCACCATCTTGCAGAACGTATAAATACAACTTCTGTATTTCCTTGCCGTTGTATACAACAGGCACCCTTATTTTCCCTCTGGGGTATACTTTCTGCCCCGTATATGTCTTCAAGATAATGGATGTGTCTTTCAAAGGTATATGCGGAAATAGCCGCTCGTAATCCCATCGACACATGACGGTCAGAGCTGATCCTGTATCTAGCTCCATTTTGACTGGGGACCCCGCTATCGTGAGGGTAACCCAAATGGTCTGGTAATCTTCTTTGGCAATTACGTTATGTAATTTGAGACAGCTTAGTCTCTTGTTTCCGGAGTCGCTATCGCTCTTCTGGTCTTCGGAGCTACTGTCCGTCATCATTTGTACCTTTCTGTACTTTTCCTTATTGACCTTTTTACTGTCAGCGGATTCCTTTCCAGATCTGCATACACGTGCAATGTGTCCCATCTTTCCGCATTGCCTGCATGCTTTGTCCTTGAACCAGCAGTCCTTCTGGTCATGGGTGGATCTGCCGCAGCGATAACATCTCTCGAAACCCCGTGTCATTTCATGGGTGCCGAAGTCCTGTGGCTTTTGCTGTATCTCTGCAGCTCCTCTTGCTGCTGCTTTGTATGATACAGCCACACT
Organism: Somniosus microcephalus; assembly: GCF_052327205.1. NCBI lineage: Eukaryota > Metazoa > Chordata > Chondrichthyes > Squaliformes > Somniosidae > Somniosus > Somniosus microcephalus. The sequence continues at coordinate 20,404,077 of NC_141016.1, forward strand.
GAAAGCCATGTCCAGTGTCAAATCTTTCTCAGAAAGTAGTCTTTTCTGTGTTCCTTCGCTTAGGAGACCGCAGACGAATTTGTCTCGTAGAGAATCTGTCAGTCCTGCCCCGGATTGGCAGTGCTTTGACAGCTTTCGTAATTCGGTGAGGTAATCAGCGTTACTTTCATTCTTATGCTGATTCCTCCTGAAGAATTTGAATTGTTCCGCTATCAGCAGCGGTGTTGGGTTTAAGTGCTCCTGTAAGGTATCAACAATCTCCTTAAAATTCTTGTCCATCGGTTTGGCTGGAGTGATCAAGTTTCGTAACAGCCCATATGTCCTTGCGCCCATCAGATTTAGAAGTACCGATGCCTTATCATCCGCTACTTCATTCGCCTTGCAATATACCTCCACTCTGTCCACATATGTGGTCCAATCTTCTATATCACTATTGAAAGCAGTAATATTGCCAGTCTTCGGCATCTTGAAAATCTAAAATGGCGCTTCCCGCGCTTTTCTTTCTTCCCCGCCGAGTTAAGATGGCGCCTCCCGCGCTTTCCCACCGCTGCCGCTGCTGCCAACGCTGTTCCCCGCGGTTCCCGTTGCGACCTGCAGCTTTTCGCGGTATTTCTATTTTTTTTTTATATGTCGCTTCAATAGTTTCTCCATTACTTGGAGAACCGTTCCCATCATGGAGTGGACCCTCTGGGACTTTCCCCACCCTCTGCTCGGTCTGAACGCCGAACTGCTTTGCAGCACCGGCCGCGCCCTGAGTGCTCCACCCTCTCTCTCTCTTTGCTTCTGCTTCCTGACTCGCTGCCCGGCCCCGTTGCAGAGCCACCCGATCGAGCTCTAGCCTGCCACAGCCCAGGAAGGATCAGTGCACTACCTGCCACCAGCCCGTTTAGCTGGTGAAACCACAGTTTTTTTTTCTTGCTTCTGGCTTCGACCTTCGTCTGAGGAATTGATCTCCTTGAGGTGCTGCCGAATTGCAGGTAAGTTCGTTTCTAACTCGTCGCCACTGTTAGATCCGTGTGTTAATGGAGACACAGAATGCAGGAGTTGATTTAACAAGTGTTTACTGAACAAAGTCTGGAGGTGAACTAACTACACAAGACGCTATACAGGCTTATATACCCGAGTGGTCACTACTGGTACCACAGTATACAGGGGCTTCAAAAACATAGTTCCTCTTAAAGGTACATACACTACAGAGATTAATAGAAAGTTCTTGGACCAAATATCACAAAGCCCTTCACATACAACGATCACTACCTGGGCTGGTCTTCTGGGCGGAATCATGGAAGCAAAAACTCTGCAATCACTCAATAACCATCATCATGCTGTGCCTGGGGAGGGCTCCTGTAGAGTCGGGACAGGTGTGTCAAATGAATTCCTTCGTCTGTATTTATTTCTACTATATTTGCAATAACTACTCAGGTTCGCAGGCAGTTTATGTTGCTTCAAATTTCAATGCAATGAAGTTTCTAATCCAACTTAAATTTGTCTTCAACAAGGATGACTCCATTCATCTGGACCTTCTTATCAGCTGCTACTGTGGTCTGTGCTCACAGCCCACTGCCGCCCTCACGTGGGCAATGATGGTACAGCAGCTTGATTCACATAAAGCTGATGCTCTACTTAACCGTTTTAAAACCACTTACCGTCAATTTCCCGTCTGGATAGTGTTAAAAGCAAAAGTCCAGTAGGAAATTCCTGCAGAAGTCTATAAAAGGGGCAGAAAATGCTGGAAGCAGGTCAGTCTGCATCTGTGGGGAGAACAGATCAGTTAGTCTTTTGGTTACAGACCGGTCCAAACCTGAAGAGGTAGATGGTCATGTTAATACAATCAGAACAAGGGGACGGGGACACGCTGTATAAAGATGAGACAAAGCCAGAAAGAGATAATGAGTGGAATGTTCTAAATGATCATATAGTAATGGGCAGGTGCGTTAATCAAATCACGAACACTTATTATAAAATAGTATTGTGAACTCCAGTAAGGCGAGTGGAATGTCAGTTCACATTTACAGACGTTTGCGGAAACCATGTCGGTGCTTTCATTACCGTGCCTTGGATTTACCAGTCTCCACATTGTTAATCCATGGTTTGGCCCTGAACTTGTACACAAGATGCCTGGTATTTGTGCTGGTCTGTCCCCTTGTGGTCACAGGCCAACTGTGGCCAACTCTAAGATCAGGGACCTTGTGTGCAGTTCAGGGCCACACCATGGATTAACAATGTGGTACGGTACTGAAACTCGGTCCCAGCAAATGTTTGTAACTGTGAACTGACATTCCACTCCCCCGACTGGAGTTCACAATACCATTTTATAATAGTGTTAGTGATTTGATTAATACTTCTGTCCATTATTATACGATCATTTAGAACATTCCACTCAAAACAGCTTATCCCCATTCCCTTATTCTAATTGTATTAATATGATGACTATCCTCCTCTTCAGGTTTGGACTGGTCTATAACCAAAAGGCTAACCGATCTGTTCTCCCAACAGATGCTGACTGACCTGGTTTCAGCATTTTATGCCCCTTTTATAGATTTCTGAAGTACTTTGCTTTTAATACTATCCGGATTGGTTGTTTCGGGAAATTGATAGTACAGTAAATGGTTTAGTATAGCATCAGCTTTATGTGAATCACACTGCTGTACCATCATTGCCCACTTGAGGGCAGCTGTGAGCACAGACCACAGTCGCAGCTGATAAGGTCTAAATTAATGGGAGTCATCCTTGTTGAAGGCAAATTAATTTGGATTAGAAACTTCATTACATTGAAATTAGGAGCAACAGAAACTCCGTGCAAATCTGAGTAATTATGCAAATGTAGCAGAAATAAATATAGACACACCTGTCTCATCTCTCTACAGATAGCGATAGAACCTCTTCCTAGTCACAGTGTGATGCTGGTTATTAAGTGATTGCAGAGTTTTTCCTTCCATGACTCCACTCAGAAGTCCAGCCCAGGGAGTGTTTGTTCTTTGTGAAGTGCTTCCTGACATCTGTTCTAAACCCTTTGTATTAATCTCTAATTCATTTTTACTTGTGCCCACCTTTGTCCCAGTGGATTTCGAGACCAGAATGTCTTGGGTCAGATCACTTTTCTGGCAACAGTTGGGGTGTTAGGTGTTCCACCCCAGCTTGCCAAAGGGGTGGTCAGACCCAGGACATTCAGATCTCTCAATCTCAGTGCCACACTGGGTGGTGCATTCAGGGCAGCTGCACTGTCACAGTCCTACTTCCCCCACCAGCCACTAGCGTCCTGTGAAAGTGGGACTAAAGCCAGTACTGTACTGCAACCACAGCACAAGTAATACTGGGAACTCACCTCAAGACCTTCCCAATCATCTCAAGCCGGGTCATTGAAGTTAGGTGGGGGTAGGCCAAATGCACAGGAAATGGGACAGACCTACTCAAGGCTCCCTGCTACCATAGTTGAGGTCAATCCTCGGCTGAGAAAAAGACATTTGCAAGTTCTGGTGTGGAAGGTGGCATCAGAGCAGATAGGACAGATAAGGAGTTGAGTCTTTACAGGAAGTGGTGGGGAGTACTAGAAACCAGGTCTTTGTGAGAATCTGTGGGCTCGAAGGTGGAGAAGTCAGGGAAGGGAAGAGTCGGACAGACACTGGAGACTGAAGGAGTGAAAATTTGAAGCACAGGTAATGAAGTTCTCTAGATCAGGGCAAGAGCAGGAAGCAGCATTAACAGTTATCAATATAACAGAAAGAAGTCAGGGAAGGGACCAGAGCAGTACTGGAACAAAGTTACCAACATATCCTACAAAAAAGACCGGTATATCCAAGAACCATATGGGTTCCTATTAGGGTTGCAAAATTCTGGAATTTTTAAAAGAGGAAACTTTCCATGGGAATTTTCGGTAATTTATGGGAATTTTGGGAATTTATGGGAATTTTGAGTTTTTTTGCACACTGATTGTTTTTGTCTCTGACCCTTATATTATCTTTGTCGTCAAAATAGACATACTGTTCCATACAAATAAAAACAGGCTTTCAAAACTTTATTTAGGCTATAATTTTGAACTTTATTGAACCCCCACAAAAAAGACCCATCTAAAATAAAATAAAAAGAGCGTCAGCTTATTTAGCCTGTAATTTGTCCTTATTTTGTCCCTTTGAGTCTTCTACTCATGAGTCTTCTGAGTCTTCTACTCCTCATTGCTCCTCCTGATTCTCTGACTCTGGCTCTGATGTGCCCATTTCCTCCTCTGTGTCAGTGTCTAGCTGTGTGGTGGACACTTCTGTATCTGGCTCAATAAGTTGTAGGTTCGCCCGGATAGCCACCAGTTTCTCCACTCTCTTGTTAGTCAGCCTGTTGCGCACCTTTGTATGCGTATTCCCAAAAAGTGACCAGTTTCGTTCAGAGGTCGCTGATGAAGGTGGGATTTGGAGTATCACCGGTGCTATAGGTGACAGGGCCTCAGATGCACAAAGTCCCTTCCACCAGGTATGTGCACTGATATGCTTGCATGATTCCCATATCCCATCCCCATTCCAAAGACCTTGCTTGGTAGAGAACTTTGCCAGACTTCCCAGAACTTTGCCCACATCCAGATTGAGATGGTGTAAGAGGGTAGAAATCACACTGTAAGCGCTGTTGATCTGTTCTCCAGAAAGTATTGGTCTCCCAACATGCTTTGGGTCCAGCATGTATGCTGCAGCATGAATCGGCTTGACACAAAATTCTTGACGCGTCTGTATGAATTGAACAATTGCCTTCTCCTCTGCTTTGAGCAGCAGGGATGTGGGTGGGGCAATGCTGATTTGTTCTTTTAAATCAGTAAAAAGCCTGAGAACATCTGACAAGACAGCGTCATCTCCTTCAATCTGAGCAATTGCAGATGCTACTGGTGAGAGTAGTTTAAGGCTGCTAACCACTCTCTCCCAAAACACATCATCCAGCAGGTATTTTGTTGATGGTGGTTTCCATATCCCCAGACTGGGATATTGCCATTTCTTGCAGCGACTCCTTACCTTCCAGAAGGCTGTTGTACATTATGACAACACCATCCCATCTAGTGTTGTTGGGCAGCTTCAGCGTGGTGTTCTTGTTCTTTGTCATTTGCTTGGAGTTGTAGGTTGCTGCAACTACCTGTTTTCCCCTGACATACTTAACAACTTGCTTGGCTCTCTTGTACAGTGCTTCCATGGTTCTCAAACCCATGATGTCCTTGAGGAGCAGGTTAAGCCCATGAGCTGCGCACCCAATAGACGTAATATGAGGGTAGGCCTCCTCCACTTGAGCCCAAGCAGCCTTCATATTCGCAGCATTGTCAGTAACTACTGCAAAGACCTTTTGTGATCCAAGATCGTTGATGACCGCTTTCAGCTCATCAGCAATGTATTTGCCTGTGTGTCTGTTGTCCTTCGTGTGTGTGCTCTTGAAGAACACTGGGAGAGGAGTGGAGATGATGTAGTTTATGATGCCCTCCCCTCGTACATTTGACCACCTATCTGAGATAACTGCAACACAGTCTGCCATCGCTATCGTTTCTTTGAGCTTTCCTTGGATTCTGTTATACTCAGCCTCCAGCAAATAAGTAGACAAAGCATGTCTGGTGGGAGGACAGTATGCAGGGCGAATAACATTGAAAAATCTCTTCCAGTACACATTGGCTGTGAGCATGAGGGGTGAGCCTCTTGCATATACAGCTCGAGCAAGGCACTCATCTGCATTCTTCTGGCTATGGTTATCCATTGTATCAAAGAACCTTCCAAGTGGGCCAGGAGTTGCTGATGATAAGGAGCCTGATGCTGAATGAGAACCATCATCTTCTTGAATGGAAGCAGAGGCACTCTGGGCTGACTGCTGTGAGCTTTGAGTGAAGTTGTTGCATTTGGATAAATGCTGCTGCGTCTTTGTGGCATTCTTTACATATGGCTTTCTACAGTGTTTGCACATGTACACAGTCTTTCCATCTTTAATGCCTGGGGTAAAATCCTTCCACACATCCGACGGTAAACATGGCATTGTTCTATGCAGAGAAATAAAGGGCATTCATCGCTGTGTCGAACTGCGGTCGATCAGCACGATTGCAACAGGGTGAGTACATTTTTGCTGATGCTCCATGTGATGGAAGCATGACCTGTACACACACGACGCTACATCACCAATAGTGTATTATTTTGTATATTTTAAATTGAAGGACAACAGAGTTCAACAAGTAACTGGTTTATTTGGTATAAAGTCTGATTTACTTACTGCATCATCACAACATCAGCAGAAAACAAAATGACTTCCTCAGGACCCCTAACCTGGATCTTAAAAAAACTATAGCAGTCTTACAGATGCCTGCAGGCCAATCACAATTCGATATGCAAATATTACAAATAGAGGGAGCTAATCGCTCATCCACTCATCCAACCAATCAGGACACATTTGTTCACAGTCACACACAAAACTTGTAATTATTAAAACAAGCCAAGTAAGAAGATAAACATATATTGATTAAGAAATTCCTTAATAATTAAGATTCCATCTCTGTTAGTAATTTTAAGAGAGGACCTGTGGAAAAAAAAGAAAGAAATACAAAAAAAACAATATTATGCTAGCATGTGCTTTTTTGGGCAAAATTCCCAAAATTCCCAAGCTAAACTTCCCGTGGAAAATTTCCGGAAATTTACCAGAAATTTACCAGAAACTTTCCACCCCTTTGCAACCCTAGTTCCTATAGTACCATCTTTTATCTGGAAGAAGTGAGTGGAGTTAAAGGAAAACTTGTTCAGCCAGGGTGAGCAGGGTGGTGATGGAGGGACAACAACAGGAAATGCTAGAAACACTCAGCAGGTCAGGCAGCATCGTGGAGAGAGAAACAGAGTTAAAGTTTCAGGTCGATGACCCTTCATCAGATTTCCAGTATCCGCAGTAATTTGCTATTGTATTGGTGATGGAGGGAGCTGGTTGGCCCGCTGTTAATCTCGTGTCTCAGTATTTCAATGTGACGCCATCTACACCAAATCTACTTACCAAATAAAACAGCCAGGCTCGACAAAGAAGGTGAGAGATAAAATAAAAATAAAGGAAAAAACATATAAAAGTGCAAATAATAGTGCAAATACAGGGAGCTGGGAGAGATATAAAGAACAGCAAAGGAAGACAAAACAACTGTAAGGGCTGCAAAAAGGAAATACGAAAAGAGACTTGCGAGGGATATCACGAGTAACACAAATCTCGGGTGTTCTGGCCTCCAGCTCAACCCTTTCTTCAGGAACTTTATAAAATAGGCCGATTAACTCTTGAGCATGTGTTGAGTCCAACAAGTCAGTGCTTTTAGTCCCATGCCATAGATTGGCCAGTTTTAAAGATTGCCAACTGCATGGTACGGTGCTCAACTGTACTCACCAAGCAGATACGTAGGGCTGGATTTTGCCAGCCCTGGGGAGGTGGGTTTGGAGGCAGGACTGCCGGGAAAATGGCAGAACTTGGCCCCCAACCCGCCTCCATGCCATCTTGCCAGGAGGTGAGTAGCCGACCCGCGCCGGGTCCCACCTCCTCGAGGCGGGAAGGGGAGTAATGCCAATTAACTGCCTGTTAGCAGGTAGTTAACAGGCAGTTTTTTGGCTAATCCCTATTTTGAGCCCTGAACTGTGGGCTTCCCGATGGCTCCGAACCTCGCCAGGGTCAGCGAGGCAGGCCGTCGGTCTGCGGGGGTCGGAGGGGTCGAGGTGTCCAGTGTGCAGGTGAGTAATGGGTGCATGTGTACAAAGATAAGTGTGTGAGGTGTGTGTAAAGTATTTTAATAAGTTTTACTTACCTTTACTTTCTCCTGCAGGCTTCCTCCCTTCAGGTTTCGGGAGTCCCTCAGCTCACCGGCACAGAAAGCAGAATGGCCGCTGAACTGTCAAAAGCTGTAGCCTTTTGCTTTTTGGTCTGGAGAGCTCTCTAACTGAGTCTTGAGTAAAGACACAACTTAGAAGGCAGATTGTCAGTGTTTGACATTTTCACAGAGCTGTCAAACGATGACATTTCATCTGTCAAAAGCTCTTGACAGATGAAACGGCACTCGCTGACGTCATCTGTAACTAGTTTTCCCTTAATTGGCCTGCTGAGCCCGCTGGGCAGGCTTAACAAGGTCAATCAAGGGAAAATAGCGTGGATTGGCCACAAGTCAATGGAGGCGGGACTAAAACCCAACAAGTGCCAAAAGCTCCCCATTGACAAAATCCAGCCCCTGGTCTTGAGGTGGTTGCCTACAGTTCCACATTTGGCCTTTCACTGGGAGTGGGATGGGGTAAGCCAGCTCTGAACTGCAATCTGGGCATTGTGGCTGGAACTGTTGATGTATGGGAGTGTCAGGAAATGACAGGATTGGACTCAGCTCTGATACCCCTCCCCTGGTTAAATACCTCCAATACTTGCTGAAAGAGCTCTCCACTTACTCCGATTCCCCTGCCCGGTGCTCCCTGAACGAGCTCTCCCTTTAGCCCCGTTCCCCTGCCTCTTGGCCATTCGCCCCATGCTGCTACTCTTTAAACGATCTCTCCCTTTAGTCCTATTCCTCTCCCCTTTTAATTTTAATTTTAACCATTTTAATTTTGTTTCTTTTTCAAACATTTATGCAATTCCCTCTAGTTAGTGACATACAGACTAATGGAAAGTGTTTTGTTGGAGTGTATATTTTGGCGTTTGTCGCCTTTTTACTGAAACCAAGGCGGAACAGCTAATGTAGGAATCGTGGTAGGATAAGATGTAGCAATATGGGTAAAGAAGTGGGTCTTTCTGAAATCATGGACTCAAGATAAAAACATGCTCGCCTTACCAGACTGTGATATTTGCGTTAGTTCCTCAGGACAAGGATTCATGGATAGTATGGTCGCTTGTCCTGTCCAGGTGAGCCCCTCTCCTGTGTATATCACCGCGGTGACACTGGGCCCTGTCCATTTGTTTCAGTTTCCGGAGAAGAATTAAATGACGACGGTCTCCATCCTGTGTTTCACACAGTTTAAACATCAATAAAACATATGATCTGGTCATTAGCACATTGCTGTTTGTGGGACCTTGCTGTGTGCCAATTGGCTGCCGTGTTTCCTACATTACAACAGTGACCACACTTCAAAAGTACTTCATTGGCTGTAAAGCGCGTTGGGACGTCCGGTGGTCGTGAAAGGCGCTATATAAATACAAGTCTTTATTTTATTTTAACATGGATGGCAACATCTTGTTGTTTCGATGGCAAACCAGTTGCAGCCTTGCCCCCATTTCCAATTCGGTCAGTGCCTACAGCTGCCGGATTCCTTCAGCTTGATATGCTGAGTTTGCTGCCGTTCTTTGTGCCTTTACCCCGGACCCCAATGTTGATCTGTGTGTTTGCATGGACTCTCATTGGACATCTGCCTGTCTCGTTTACCTTCTGGCGTGGAAAAGGGCCGGTCCCTCCGCTACCATTGTCTCCGTTGCTCCCTTTTCACTATTGCCCAACATCGGACAGATTCCCAACATGAAGCTGTTATTGTTGAGGTGAAGGTTCCTTCTCAGGGTTCGGCTCCGGCAAGCCATAATGTTACGGCCGACCATGAGGCCAGATCCGCCATTAGGTCCTCTGCCCTGCTGTGGGTCACCTCTCTCCCCGGCAAGTTACCTGCCAGTCCTCTTAAACACCACCAGCCACCTGTCATAGATCTTAAGGCTCTTCTACAACATTCCGATTCCTTGATCCCGCTGCTCGGCGCAACAATGTCCGCGGAATATCGTTCATTGCCACGGTGTCTCCCCCTCATCCCACTCTCCGGTAGCCTGGATGACACCATTGACCCTGCCAGGCCAATATCTCCACCTTGCCCATGGCCACCATGCACACTTGGACATAAAGCCACGTGTCTACTCGTGCATACTGACCTCGAATGCACCAAGAGATCAATGGTTACTGTGCTCATTGAGTGCCTTGCCCAACCAGTAACCCTCTAGTTGTTGCATGTCCAGGAACCCTACATCTTCCCCATCTGAGTGGTCCCTGGTTTATATTGTCGGTCTCTCAAAGACTCCAAGAGTAAATGTCTGCATCCTTGTCATTATAGATCAATTTTCTAAATGGGTTGAGGCTTTTCCGCTCCGTTCAACCTCTGCCCCCTGCCACCGTTCGAGTGCTTGTTGAACAGGTGTCCTCCAGGTGGCGAATGCCACAGGTTATTGAATCAGGTCGAGAAACACATTTCAGCACGCTTGAGGCCCTTCAGCGACCGGTGGGCACCGGAGGGACTGGAGTGCATCATCACCTCGGAAAATAGAATTTTGATTTAATTTGTTAAGTTTCCCTTATTGTTTGTTTAAGTTACAGACACATTAGACGTACACCTTTAAGAAGGGGGCCACGTGAAAAAAATCAGCACTTGCAACTTGGGTGTGGCTTGGTGATCTTGACCCCAGAGAGCCTGATCTGTAGGTGCTGAGGGAAGTCTCTCTGTAGCTGTGAGTTTGGTGTGAGGGGAAGAGATGTGTTGTTGCTGCTGCTGTGGGGACCGGAGAGAGGAGAAACACATTTCATGGGACAGGTAGCAAAACATAGGATGGATGTGTTGGATGTAGACCAGAAACGACACATTCCGTATCCCTCCCAAGGCATCCGGCCAATCAGAATGCACAAACTGCACCTTGAAGGTTGCACTGAGGAGAATGTGTAAAGGTTTGGGATGTCCAATTGTCTAATACTTATGAGTCTGCGAGCGAGACCAGAGAGGATAACAGACGTTTCACATTTACAGGAATGACAGGTAGACAGGTGCAACTACCAGAGAAGGTGCTGTTGACACCTAAGGATCAGACAGAGACTGACTGTCAGTCCAGGGCTGTCCATGGGGTTGTCGTCCAGCTGGTTACAGCACTGCGAGTGACTCATACTGTAGTTGCCCAGGCGACTGGACCAGCGAGAAGGAAAGTGACAGCTTACTATGACTGAAAGTTGGGGCAGGAAACCCTTGAGGTTGGAGACTCTGTAATGGTAAATGTCCTCTCGGAAAGAGGCCCTTTCCCCCGTGCTACGTGTCTTTATTATCCTTGTACAGCAACAGATGTTTTAGTCCAAACGTCCACGGTTTAGAGATCATGACTAACATAAGACCACAATTAAAGTACTACCACGTAATGCAATTAAAAATATTTGGATCTGGGCTGTTTAACGTGCCTGGAGAGTGTTTTCCATTTTTCAGGTTAAACAGGTTGTACTGGCAATCCTTGTGGTGGAAAATATCACAGCAAAAATATACTTCAGCGATTTAGGGAATTAACAGGGGGCCCATCAATCCTGGCGACAAAATAAATTGAAACCAACACGTGACTGGTGGTAGCCCGCTCGTTCTCTTGCGTAACATCACGATTGTGAATGAGACAGGCGATTGAATAAACTCTGACGCCCGCGGATGCTACGCGTTGTAAGTGGATGGGCACTGATTAGTGGAATAGGTAACGTTTCGGAGAATGGCAACACATCGGCATGGTGGGAGGCCCATATGAAGGTGCACTATACTGAGATAGCAATTGGTGCGTCCAAACTCTGAACCTTCTAGTCTTTGGCACCGACATGAGGGCAAGTACTGACACCCTAGTTTGGCTTTAAACTTTGAATGTTTCCCTTGCGGACTATTTTCCCCTCAGAGTTAAGTCATGTCTGTATCATAGGCCCGGGGAGAGTAGAGCAGCCCCACTCTGTCAGTATCACAGGCCCTGGGGGGATCGGGGTCAGGCAGAACATGAGGTGGGATTGAGTTCTGATGGTGGGAAGTGTTCAGGCCTTCTCAACATTTAATGAAGTTAAAAATTAGAGTAAAGGGATATTTCATCGAAACATAGAAACACAGAAGATAGGAGCAGGAGTAGGCCATGAACTCCTTCCATGGCAAGAACATCCTTCCTCAAATAAGGCGACCAGAACTGCACACAATACGCAAGATATGGTCTCACCAAGGCCCTGTACAACTTATTACATTCTTCAACTGATCTCTGAATTTCGTCTGGGTCACGGCATAAATACAAGTATTAGTGCAGCCGCTCAGGAGCTGGAGCATGAACCCTATTTCTCGTACGAAATAATCTAGATGTACAGACCAATATCCCAACCACCACATTCTTTTCCATTAACAATACACCATAAACACCGCCCATAACAGTATGAAGTTCCCCGAGATAACAAACAGTAAAATCATGGATTTCCTTCGACTCTCCATCTCTGGGTCACTGGGACTCTCCCCACTGCTGTGGCCCCGGAGACTCCTGCGGGCTCTGCTGGCCACTAGACTGTGTCTGACGGTTTAAAGCATCAAGCAGCAGGATCCGAACAAATGGGACCCCCAGGGTTATAATATAATTAAGGAATTCGATTGCTCCCCACACACTTGAATATAGAACCCTGATTGATACATCACAAGGGCTCATTGTTAAGCCAATATTGACCTTTTAACACAAAGTACCAGGAAGTGTTCTTTAAACAGTTCAGCACACTCACTGTTCCTACAACCACAGCAGCCGTTTTCTTGGTACAATTAGTTTTCAGCTTCTGGCAACAAATGGCCACAAATCGATCAAAGGTGAAAGTAACAGTGAACCAGACAGAACAGTCAGTGGCAGGACGGCGTGGATATTGCACACGGGATGGACGTCACAAAATAAAACTGCATCCAATAAACAATTGGAATCTGCCTTAATATCAGATCGATGATGGTGACCAGTAGATCCGCCACTGCCATGGCCACCAGGTAGCGAGTGACACATTTGGAGAGACCGCACTTTCCCCGAGACGGAATCACAATTGTCACTAAGTTAACTGTAAGGAGGGGAAATAAACCGGGAAATTATACATCAGGCTGGGTGAAAAAAACACATCAGTTTGATGGATTTCGGGGTGAAATTTGCAACGTTGTCACTGCGTCTATGATGGATCTGATTATTGTACCTGTGACTGGGCTTTCTGTTAGAGACAGTGTTTAAATAAAAATAATCCGGAGTGGAATCGGAAATAAAATAAATGTTGGGTTGAACTATACATAGTTGTATTCATGCAACACTAAGGCAGAGGGGGATACTGTTTAACTTGGGACGGAGCGGAAATCTGGCGGTAGCTGATCTGCCACCAGTTCAACACGGGGTCATTTTCACTTTGCCGATCGCACAATTTGGTGATAACGAGTTGGCCGCCCATTGTACACCTCGCCTGATTTCCCCTTCAATTGCCTTCAAAGTAAAGGAAGTTACCGGGCGAGGTGACTAATCGGACTCATTCGGTATCGCCGGTTTTATACCATGCCTATAGTAAAATTCATGGGCTTGTTTTCATTTTCGCCACAGCCGGTAATACGGTCAGTGTTACATTTCTGTTTCCATTGGTTGTCTCTTTAAATTGACTGCTAACATGTAATTTACCATCACTGGGATTGAGACAGTATCTGTACACAACTGGAACAATGTAAAACGGAGGCTCTTCAACCGTTAGCGAGAATTGCCCAGGATTCCGACTAAAAACATACGGGACCATAAAATATTAAAGGGTCTCACTATTCACAATACCCCACTTACAATCAATAAGAAGGAAAACCGGGAAGAGTGTTAAACCGACGGCTGATCCGATACCGCCCGTTTTCTGACAGGCGATAAAAGTGAAATTTCACCCCATGAAGTGAAGTTGAACATTAACCTCAGAACGTTTTAATCTTTAAAGAGTCTGGTGCAAATAGAGAAAGGAAAAATCAATTGAAAGGTTCGATAAAATAGCAATGGAACAGGATGAAATAAAAGACACACAAGGGTAACTTACCAGAAAGACCAACAACAGCAAGGCTGGTACTGTAATTGATAGTAGAGCAAAACTTGGTTTATGAAATTAATAGCTTGATATCGAGTCTTACCTGGGACACCAACAGCAGCGAAGAGGGGATAGTAAATCTTCTGTACAGCCAGCAGTATATTCTTGAAGCTAATGATGGTCACGATAGAGTAGAACCAACGTTGGAGTGACTACTGCGTCCCAATGTCAACACTCAAATCTCCTCCCTTTAACTCTTTCGTACTTTTATCAGAGTTTCATAACTATTTACAATCGACCCCAAATTCAGCTCTTAATACGCATTTCGTATCTCAAAACCTGAAAGCACAATCTGACCCATTGTGACATTCCAATCTATTGCTGTCAGATTCCGATCCATTCTTTCCTTCTCTGTAGAGCCGCTGATCCCTGTTAGTGCGGGAGGTGCTGCTCCCACTGACACTATGGGACAACACATTGAAAGGAGTCCCCTATTTATAGCATAGGGAAACTCTTCAGCGATAGAATTAGGGCCCATGGAGACTGGTATTAATTAAAGCCATTGAACAAATAGGTTCAGTTAATCTCTATCAGCTTAACACGTCGTGTGCAATAAAAAACACTTTACCAGATATTGCCCAGACAGAAAATGAAACCCCATAACATTCAAAATAGAATTTTAAAAACTATTGGGACTAACATAATAATTGTGACTCACATCTGAACAAACTCATGAGAAGTGACAACAGCTACAATGACAGATTGTACATCATTTCTGGGGTTCTATGCAACTAGGGGGCATAGTCTTAGAATAAGGGGCTGCTCTTTCAAAACTGAGATGAGGAGGAACTACTTCACTCAGAGGGTGGTAGGTCCATGAAATATGCTGCCCCAAAAAGCTGTAGAAGCTACATCATTACATACATTTAAAACAGAAATAGACAGTTTCCTAGAAGTAAAGGGAATTAAGGGTTACGGGGAGCGGGCAGGAATTTGGACATGAGCCTAGGTTCGGATCGGACATGGCCCTGTGGGTAGCGGAGCGGGCCCAGGGGCTGTGTAGCCTGATCCTGCTCCTATTTCGTGTGTCTAATTCTGTTAGATTCAGGAGATGGTTCTGTGATAGTGGATTGGCAGTTAGGATCAGATCAGCCATGATCTTATTGAATGGCGGAGCAGGCTCGAGGGGCCGATTGGCCTACTCCTGCTCCTATTTCTTATGTTCTTATGTTCTTATCCTGTAATTTCAGACAATTACTATTAACTTCTTTAGGGTGGGGTTTACACTCAACGAGTGATCTGAACCATTGGATTGGCGAGGTTCGCTCTCTTGTTTGGAGCCGTCCTCCTTTTGTATTCCAATATCGGGAGTGTGGTGTTCTACATGAGTCTGACCCTGTAAATTACCCACATTCGTCACTTTAGATATCGGTGTTTTCACATTGATCTCTGTGCCACGATAGAGTAGAACCAACGTTGGAATGAATACTGCGTCCCAATGTCAACACTCAAATCTCCTTCCTTTAACACTTTCGTACCTTTATCAGAGTTTCATAACTATTTACAATAGACTCCAAATTCAGCTCTTAAACTCATGGTCACCTTCAATACTTTGATTCGATGGCGAAATTCTCTCCTTAACCGGTATATGATGATAAAGGAGATTCTAATGATCAGTGTGGTTAGGATGTGCATTGACCACGGGGCACTCAGAGAGTCGTGTGGTTCATTACAACCAATCCCGTTATGCAAACTGCATCAAAATGACCTTATCCAATTCAGACAGGAGTTAATTCAGCTTCCTGTTTGTCTCCTCTAGATGATCAATCATCGGAATTAAATGGTTAGCCTTCCTTTTTGTAATAGTTTGAAAATTCACTGTCAATTCTGGCACGGGAGGAGGAAAATTGAAGCAATTTAAACATCATATTTATGAATGAAATTTCCAGCAAACCTAGAATCATAGAAGGATACAGCACACAAAACGACCATTCGGCCCATCGTGCCTGTGCCGGCTCCTTGAAAGGGCAATCCAATTAATCCCATTCCCTGTCATTTTCCCATAGCCCTGCATATTTATCCTTTTCAAGAATGTATCCATTTTCCTTTTGAAAGTTATTATTGTGTCTGGTTTCATCACTCTTTCAGGCAGTGCATTCTAGATCGTAACACCTCACTGAAAGACAAAACTCCTCCTCAGGTTTTTTTTGCCAATTACATAGAAACATAGAAACATAGAAGATAGGAGCAGGAGTCGGCCATTCGGCCCCCCGAGCCTGCTCCGCCATTCAATGAGATCATGGCTGATCATCCAAATTCAGTACCCTGTCCCTGCTTTCTCCCCATATCCCTTGATCCCTTTAGCCTTAAGAAATATATCCAACTCCTTTTTGAATATATTTAATGAATTGGCCTCAACTGCCTTGAATCTGTGTCCGCTGCTTGTGACCCTTCTGACACTGGAAACAGTTTCTCCTTATGTACTCTATATAAACCATTCATGATTTTGAAGACCTCTATTAAATCGCCCTTTAAGCTTAGAATCATAGAATAGTAAAGCACAGAAGAAGGCCATTCGGCCCATCAAGTCTGTGCCGGCTCTTTTGGAGAGCAAACCAGTTAGTCCCACTCCACCGATCTTTCCATATACACCTCATTTTTTTCTCCCTCAAGTATTTATCCAATTCTCTTTTGAAGGTTACTATTGAATCTGTTTCCACCACCCTATCAGGCAGTGTAATCCAAATTCTAATCACTCGTTGCATTAAAAAGGAAGTAAAATGCACAGTTTCTAATTTACTTTTTAGAAGTGTTACAGAGAGTGAAATAATGATTGGAACATACACGTAGGATTATGTAGAATCGGAAATATCATAAACAAATTTTAAAAATCCATGTCATTCTTCATCATATTAATAGTAAAATTTGACATTTCACAAATATAAAATTAGATTTCAGGGCCAGAATGGTTGTTCAGCTGTCAATACGCCGTTAATAACCCAGTTACACCCCTTTCAACAAGGCTTAACTTTATAGTGCGGGGGTTAACAGCGATATTCCAGCGTCAGAGGGGAAGTTTCCATCCTTCAGTGTGATTTGAATTGAATGTCAGCTCTGGGGAACTCCACAGCGCAACCTGTGGCGGAGCAGGGAATGACTGGCCGCAACTTCTGGATTTCCGCATTTTTCTACGCATGCGCTAAATCATGATGTTGCTGTCAGTTTCAGAGGGGTAATAACTACCAACGCTGACAGTTTCTTCCTCATTACCACCACAAAATCGTGGCCTATGCCTCTATATACAGACACCCCCAGGTCTCTCTGTTCGTGCATCTCGCACCCCCTTTAAAATTGTACCATTTAGCTTGTACTGATTCCTCCCATTCTTCATACCAAAATGTATCACCTCACGCTTTTCTGCGTTGAATTTTATCTGTCATGTCTCCGCCCATTCCTCCAGCCAGTCTATTTCCTCTTGACGTCTATTACTACCTTCCTCACTATTTATAACACTTCCAAGTTTCGTTTTCCAGTCAACTAAAAATTTCGAAATTGTGCCCTGTAACCCCTAGTCCAAGTCATTAATGTATATGAAGAACAGCAGTGGTTCTAGTACTGAACCCTGGGGAACCACTGTGTACCTCCCGCCAATCTGAAGAACAGCCATTCACAACAATCCTCTCTTTTCTGTCCATTAGCCAATTTTGTATTCATGCTGCTACTTTCCCTTTTATCCCATGGGCTTCAATTTTGCTCACAAGCCTATTATGTGGTACTTTGTCAAATGCCTTTTGAAAGTCCAGATACACAACATAAACTGTACTGCCCTCATTGATCAAACATTTTCCACTGTAAACCTGATGGCCCAGAAATTCGGGTCGGGGGCTTCCCGTGGGTGCAAGCCCCCGACCTGCACTTACCTTGTGCGCTGTTGAGCTGCAAGCCCGCGTGGGATTCTGATCCTGGGCCTCCTCCAACTGCAGGCGTACAGTGCTTGCGTATCCCAGGGGCGCAGTTAGTTCGAAGCGTCCCCTGGGATTACGTGGGCCATGGAGAGCCAATGGTAGCAGGGAATGCTTCATTCATAAATTTGACAGGAAGAGCTGTCAAACCTATAAATACTATAAACCCCAAAACATAACTAAAACTTCAAATAAATTTTAAAAAAACACATTTTTAAAATAACTATACATTACATGAAATAACTATTTTAAACAATAATTTAAATTTTTGGAAAAATTAATTACATTTTCTAACGGGGCTAAAAATAAACTTACCTTTCTTTAACGTATTTAAAAATAATAAACCTGTGGAAAAAAGTTTTAATTTCAATTAATTCACCACTTACCTTGTTAAAAGCAGGCCTTGCGCCTGCTTTTTAAAAGTGTAACTGTTGGAGACTTACCCTCCCAGAGAAACCTGCAAAAAAAAGTAAGTTCGATGCGCACGCGCTGCCTCTCCGGTGCACGCGTTCCACCTCTCAACCCCTTCTTTCAGGGGAACGGAAGTTCCGGTTTCCCATGCATGCGCAGTGCATGCACGAAACCGGCACTTCCATTGGGCCTATGCGTGAGTACCCCGTGCGTACTCATGCGAGGGGATCCGAATTTCTGGGCCGATGTATCTGTCACAGCTGCTTATGCCAGCCCTGTATACTTAGCTTGTACCAGAAGAACATACTAATGTAAACCCATGGGTGCATATAAAAAAGAAAGCCTTGTATTTATATAGCATTTTTAACAGCCCAGGAGGTCCCAAAGCGCTTTAAAACCAATGAAATACATTTGAAGTGTGGTCACTGTTGTAATGTAGGAAATGCAGAAGCCAATTTGGCCACAGCAATACCCACGAACAGCAATCAGATAAATGACCAGACAGTCTGATTGCAGGGGTTGGTTGAGAGATAAACATTGGCCAGGTGAGAGACTAGTAAATGTTGGTGTTCAGAAAGATTTGGGTGTTCTTGTACACGAATCACAGAACGTTCACATGCAGGTACAGAAAGCAATTACGAAGGCAAATCGTAGGCTTTATTACAAGGGATTTGGAGTATAAGAGTAAGGAAGTCTTGCTGCAATTATATAGGGCTTTGGTGAAACCACACCTGGAGTACTATGTCCCATTAAGGTCTCCTTGCCTAAGGATGGATATACATGCCTTAGAAAAGGTTCGCTAGATTGATTGATAGTGGTCGTGAAACTTGGATCCAGTCCGATTGCCCGCCCTGTGAGGAGGAGGAACCTGATGCCATTGATGGCAATGGCAGAGAACTATATCAGCCTTATTCTGATGACCAGGATGTGTAGGGACAAATGACGCTTTGTGATTTTATACTTTAATTTGGGAAAATGCCTTTTCATCTTCACAGAAGTTACATTTTATAATGAACTCACTGGGCACTTTATCCAAATAATAACTTCCAGCTTAAACCTTAAAGGACAAGGATCATTTATTATATACAAGACAAACATGGGCCTAAAGTTAGAAGTATCTACAGTTGATAAACGATTTAGAATTGCTTTAACAAACAACAAAAACCTTCTGACTCCCAAATGGAAACACCGATTAGAGGAAAAGACTTGTATTATATTAACCCCAAAAGGAAAGTTTTATTTATACTTAGGGATGACTCAGGCTTTGAGGTCTATTGAGGTCTTGTGGAGGTCTATTGAGGTCTTGTGGATGTCTCGATGCCAAAGGGTAGTTTCATCGCACATGTTCTCTTCTCAGGATCAGGGCAGCCGTGCAGGAAGTGATCAGGAAGAAACACAAAGGCAGAGAGAGGGCTTCCTTCACAAGGCAATTTTTATAGTCCTCTTTATTGGAACTACACCTTTGGAGCAATTCTTGTCAACAATAGGCTTCTTCAAATTCAGCTCAGCATTAGACTGCTACTCCCTTCATCGATTGGCTTGACGAAATTCAGTTATATAGGCTTCCACGGTGATCGGTCTTTCTTTTGTACCTACAATCAGCAATCCTTTCACTCCAATCTGTCGGGATACAACTTTACCCGTTTTATACCAAAACCTTTTAATTATATATTTACTACAACAGGTGAATGAGCACATGTCTGACAATTAACTTCGATTTTATTCCTCTGTGCACATGGAATGGCCTGCTAAACAGAGTGACAACGGGAATTTGGTGAGAGTGGGATTTCGCTGGTAAGTAGTGGGCGAGTAGTTCGAAAGTGTGTTGTTATCAAACTGAAATCTAGCTTAAAAAAACTGCAAGTCAGTGTCAGTTAACAGTCAATGAGCTGTAAGTGGGTCCCTGACGAGGTTAAATCGGAAGTTGACTGGCCTGTTGTAACTAGTGTGTTTCTGAAGCTATATAATGGAGTATCTGCAATAGTGCAGAGCTGTAGCATAGAGCTGAGTAATTTAAACCAAGTGGCAACAGTAAAAGTAAACATATGAATAAATAATCAGAGTAATTAATTAGATCTAAGTGGCTAAAATTGAAATTAACTAAATTGTGGATACCAACATTAAAGGGATCCGTCTCTTCCCCCCAGTCGCTCTCTCTCTCTCTTCCCCTCAGTCGCTCACTCTCTCTCTTCCCCTCAGTCGCCCTCTCTCTCTTCCCCCCAGTCGCTCTCTCTCTTCCCCCCAGTCGCACTCTCTCTCTCTTCCAACAACAACATGCCCTCAAAAAGCCCTTGGCACCGCCGGACACCCCCAGCTAGTAATTAATAAATAAGATTTAAGGGGATGCTAAAATAAAGAAGTTAATAAACAAAAAAAGCTAATTAATTACAAATTAATCTAAAATCCAGTTAAATCCATCTACTAAATATAATCGAGATCGCAAGAAATTATATTATATATTGAGTTAAATGACTAATAACAAATAAATCAATAAATAATAAGCAAAACACGGCAGGGGCAATGCAGGCTATTTGTTGGGACTGTGATATGTGGGAGTTTTTGGACAGTGAGACTGTCCCGGATTGCCACATCTGCAAGAAATTTCTCTGCCTTAAGACAATCCAGCTAATAGTTCATGAGCTGGAGTGCGAGTTAGAGACACCTAAGGAAGGATGAGGAATTTCTGGAGAGTTGTCACCAGAGTACAGTCACAACTCAGAGGAAATCGCAGGTGCAGGAAGGGGAGAGTGTGATTGTCAGTCAGCAGGGTTCCGAAGGGAGATAGAGGAGGAGATGTAGCAGAAGTTGGTCCTACCCAAAAGATATAATATATCTGTTACCTGTGAGGGTAAGGAGAAAGACTGTGGGGAGGACAGCCGCAATGCTGAAGTGGAGCAGAAGGCTGTCTAAAGGGAGGAGAAGCAGAATAGAAATGTAGCAACCATTAAAGCAATAGATAGCATTCTCTGCAGCCATGATTGAGATACCTGAAGAATGTATTACCTATCTGGTGCCAGGGTAAGGCTTATCTCGATGCAGCTGGAAAGGAATTTGGAATGGGATGGGGAAGATCCAAGTGGCATGTTCCATGACGGGACCAATGAGATAGGCATGAAAAAGGAGGAGGTCCTATGGAGGGATTATCATACATTAGGAGCTAAATTAAAAAGCAGGACCTCAGTGTGCTAATCTCAGGATTATTACCCAAGACACATGGCAGTGGAATAAACAGACCAGGAAGGTGAAGATGTGGCTAAAGGAGAGATGTGGGAAGGAGGGGTTCCATTTCATTGGAAACTGGCACAAGTACTGGGATAGGAGGGAACTGTACCATTGGGATGGGCTGCACCTCAACTGGGTTGGACCAAGGTCCTAGCAGAAATGATAAATATGCTGATACAAAAGGACTTTAAACTAAAAACGGGGGGCTCTGAAAGAAACAATATTAAAAATTATAGTTTGAAGATGAAAGAAGTATATAAGAGCTGAGTTCAGGTCACAAACAGTAATATAAATACTCCCGGTGAAGGGAATACTAAAATAACTAAAGTAATTACAGCAGGAGTGACAAATCAGAAATGTGTTAAGTTAAATGATATGAGAAAGACAGCATCAGTAAATAAGGAAAATTTAGGGTCTCTTTCCCAAATAAATGTTTAATATACTTGTCTTTAGAAAAGATAAGGGAACTGGAAGAAGAGGAGCGGTAGCCTTATTTATTAAAGGTACTATTACAACATTAGTAAGAGAGGATATAGATAAGGGAAATCAATCAGTGGGGAATGTATGGTTAGAATTGAGGAATAGTTGAGGAAATTGCAGATGCTTTAGCCATAAACTTCTGAAACACTCTCGATTCAGGAATTTCCCCGTTCGATTGGAATATTGCAAATGTAACTCCATTATTTAAGAAAGGTGTGAGTGAGAAACTAAGAAATTAAAGACCCATTAGTCTAAAATCTTTGGTGGGTATGTTATTGGTATCTACAATTAAGGACAGCATGACTGAGAACTTGGGGCAATTTGAGCTGATTAGAGCGAGCCAATGTGGATTTGTGAAAGATAGATTATGTCTAATGAACTTAATTGAATTTTTTGAGGAAGTAACTAAAGTAGTAGATAGGCAAATGTCTACAGATGTAGTTTATATAAACTTCTAGAAGTCATTTGCTAAGGTTCCACATAATAGTCCATTCAACTCTGGGGACATGGATGAGTACAAGAAATCAAGGTACGACTTCAGAAAAACCATCAAAAATGCAAAAAGACAATACACGGACAAAGTGGAGTCACACTATCATAGCTCAGATTCGCAAAGGATGTGGAGTGGACTACAATCTATTACAGACTACAAAGGGAAACCCAGCTGTGTCATGCCCAGCAATGCCTCTCTCCCGGACGAGTTTAACACTTTTTACGCCCGGTTTGAGGCCAACAACTGGCCTGTTACAAGGGCGCCTGCGGCTCAGGACGACCGGGTCTTCTCAATCTCCGTGGCTGACGTGAGCAAGACTTTTAAGAGAGTGAACACCCACAAAGCACCCGGTCCAGATGGAATCCCTGGGCGTGTCCTTAGTGCATGTGCTGACCAGCTGGCAGCTGTGTTTACGGATATATTCAACCATTCACTGTACCAGTCTGTAGTCCCCACCCGCTTCAAGATGACATCGGTTATTCCAGTCCTCAAAAAACCAAAAGTAACCTGTTTAAACGACTATCGCCCCATAGCACTCACTTCTGTCATCATGAAGTGCTTTGAGAGGCTGGTCAAAACCCACATCAACTCGTTACTACCTGACACACTGGACCCACTCCAATTTGCCTACCGCCCAAACAGATCTAGGGATGATACCATCGCCACTGTACTGCACACTGCCTTATCACACCTGGATAAGAAAAACACCTATGTGAGAATGTTGTTCATTGATTATAGTTCAGCATTCAATACCATTATCCCCTCCAGGCTTGTCAACAAGCTCAGTGAGCTAGGACTTAACACCTCCCTATGCAACTGGATCCTGGACTTCCTGACGGGCAGACCCCAGGTGGTGAAAATAGGCAGTAACACCTCCTCCACACTAATCCTGAACACGGGAGCTCCCCAGGGTTGTGTACTCAGCTCCCTTCTGCACTCCCTGTTTACTCACGATTGCATGGCCATACACAACTCCAACTCCATCATCAAGTTTGCTGATGACACTACCGTTGTAGGCCTGATCACAGATGGTGACGAGACAGGCTACAGGGAGGAGGTAAGAGCCCTAGGAGAATGGTGCAAGTACAACAACCTCTCCCTCAACATCAGTAAAACAAAGGAGATGATCGTGGACTACAGGAAGCAGCACGGGGAGGGACACACCCCAATCTACATCGAAGGGGCTGAGGTGGAGAGAGTCAGCAGCTTCAAATTCCTGGGTGTATTCATTACGGAGGACTTAACGTGGTCCCATCACATCGACGTTGTAACCAAGAAGGCATGCCAATGCCTGTTCATCCTCAGGAGACTGAAGAAATTTGGAATGGCCCCCCAGATTCTCACCAACTTCTACCGGTGCACCATCGAAAGTATCCTGTTCAGCTGCATCACTACCTGGTATGGCAACTGCACCGCCACAGACCGCAAGGCTCTACAGATGGTGGTGAAAGCTGCACAACACACTATAGGAATTAAAGTACCTGCTGTGCAGGATGTCTACCCCGAGAGATGCCGGGGGAAGGCCCTGAGAATCATTAAAGACGCGAGCCACCCCAGCCACAACCTCTTCGCCCTGCTCCTGTCCAGTAAGACATACCGAAGAATACGGTCTCGTACCAGCAGGTTTCAAAACAGCTTCTACCCCCAGGCCATAAGACGCATGAACAAATAATTTATTGTTATTTATTACTGTTGTTTTATTTATTATTACTGTATTTTTATTAGTATTTTTATCATTGTTATGCCATATTTATTCCAATGTTGGGCGGACTTGTAAAAATCAACATTTCATTGTGCAGTACACACGTCTGCTGCATATATGACAAATAAAAATTGAATGTTAGCCTTTATAACTAGAGAGGTAGCTTATTCAACAATTAACTGTGAATTTATTCCCCTGTGTGCAGGTTAATAACTCCTTGTTTATCACTTAAATGACTTTATTTTCCTCTGTACAGGTTAATGACTAATATTTAACAACTAACTGTGACATTAGTCCCGTGTACAGGTTGGTGAACAATTTTAACAAATAATGTGGCTTTATTCCCGTGTATATGTTAACAACCTCATGTTTAACAGTTAACTTTGACATTATTTCCCTGCGTACTGGTTAATTATTAATGTTCATCAATTAACTGTGACCTCATTGCCCTGTGTACAGATTAACAACCCAAGTTTAACAATTAACTGTGACTTTACTCCATTTTTACAGTTTAATGAGTGCAGGGTTAACAATTAACTATGACTGTAACACTCTGTGTGCAGGTTAATTAGTAATGTGTAACAACTAACTGTGACTTTATTCCGCTGTGTAGCGGTTAATGACTCCAGGTTTAACAATTAAATGTGACTGTAACCCTCTATGTACAGGTTAATGAGCAATATTTAACATGTAATTGTGACATTTTCCCCTGTGTGCAGGTTAATGGCCCTTGGGGTTATTCTGGCCATAGGGTGAAAACAGCCACTAAATGGATGCTGTGCTAATAAGACGTGCCTGTTTGAAAGTTTGGTTTTAGCATGCAATTTTGGCTATGCGGCTGTGATGTGCTATGGAGCTCATTATCAGCATATGGCTTCACCCTGAATGAAGAATCCCCAAACTCCCCAGCTAGACAGGTTGATCGATGGAACTCAAATAGAATTAATGTTCAGAGAGAAGATATTGTGTTAGGCACCATATAGTTTGGTGTAAGGCAAACAACATTTTGCCTTACACCAACCAAAATGACTAAAATTGTGGATAAAATATTGGTGCCTGTTAAAGGCCCCAATGTTACAGAAATTCAATTAAAGTAACCCTTCAGATAGAAGCAGTTGTAAATTTTGGCCATCAAATTCTGGTCTTGCTTGAGTTTTATATCTATATTGCATTGTAGCAGCACTTCTCAGGGACAATCTAATTGTTATGCAGCAGCAGAATGATGATATTGCACAGCCTATTGACACCTTGGGTAAACTTGAATGATAGAGCATCCTTGGGTAAGAACAGTCTCTTCGCTCCTGCTAATAACACAGCTATTTGTGCTGATTGTCCTCGCAGTAAGAACATAAGAACTAGGAGTAGGAGTAGGCCATTTGGCCCCTTGAGCCATTCAATAAGATCATGGCTGAACTTCTACATCAACTCCACTTTCCCACCATATCCTTTGACAGTCTGAGTGCCCAAAAAGTCTATTGATCTCAGCCTTGAATATACACATCGAATGAGCATCTAGCATCCTCTGGGGTAGAGAATTCCAAATATTCACAACCCTCTGAGTGAAGAAATTTCTCCTTATCTCAGTCCTCAGATCCCTTAATATGTGACAATGACTCCTGGTCCTGGATTCTTCAGCCTGGGGAAACAGCCTCTCAGTATCTACCCTGCCAAGCCCTCTAAGAATTTTACATTTCAATTAGATCACCTTCCATTCTTCTAAACTCCGGAGAATATAAACCCATTCTACTCAATCTCTCCTCATAGGACAGCCCTCTCATCCCAGGAATCAATCTAGTGAACCTTTGTTGCACCCCCTCTAAG
The DNA here is from genome assembly GCF_052327205.1 of Somniosus microcephalus. Lineage (NCBI taxonomy): Eukaryota > Metazoa > Chordata > Chondrichthyes > Squaliformes > Somniosidae > Somniosus > Somniosus microcephalus. The sequence continues at coordinate 20,429,909 of NC_141016.1, forward strand.
GCAAGTAAATCCTTCCTTAGGTAAAGAGACCAGTAATGGTTTGCTTGATTTGTGTTTGGCGGGTTCCGGTCCCGCTCCCGGTTCCAGCCACTCTGCACGAACGATTTTGAGTAGATTGGGCTTATTCAGCTCACTATGCGCCTTACCCGGCCCAATCAGGGGGTGCGGGTCTGCTGATCTACTGTGATGACGCGTTCAAAGCCACTGCATTTAAGGGGGCCATGTCCCCTTTCCCTTTCACTTACATTTTGCTGCTCCTGAGTGCTGGTGGTTGCAGGCATGACAGCACTGAGAACAAAGGCTGCTCCCCGTTTTGACGATGATCCCTCCATGTTCTTGTGGAGAGAGTAAGAGGACGCAAGGAGGTACTGTTCCCCTCTGATAAAGGAGGAAGCCTCCTCAGCCCACCAGAGCAGCCTGGCTGCAAATAGCTGAGGAGGTCAGTACAAGGTCTATCTTTACATGCACTTAGGTCCAGTGCAGGAAAGAGGGTCAATGATCTCCTGCGTTCAGCAAAAGTGAGTATAACAGCACACTTACCTTAATTCTGCTGCCTGTCTTCATATCCTCATCACTCTGCATTGCCAGCCCTACTCATGCACATCCTAACACACCCCAACATCCCTTGCACCGCCACCCATCCCTCACTCTCTCTGTACAGAATCACATCTCCATCTTACTATGCACCCCTCACACTCACTCTGAAAGTTATGCAATGAAAGCAACTAACAACTCACAAGGAGAGAACTTGGTATTGGCACCTCACTCCATCATAGTCTCCCTCTCAACATCTATGCTATCCATTCTTTACACTTATTCCATCATTCTCACTAAAACTGCACTTCTGTCCCTCATTGCAGGAAAAGAGAGCCCACAATAAGAGGGTGAGGGAGAGAGCAGGAGGAGGACCACCGTCCATGGCGCAGCTCATCCACACTGAGGAGGCAGCTCTGGACATTGTTGGAGGTGCTGAGGAGCTTGAAGTGGGGTCAAAGGGACGGGCCCAGTCGAACAACCTGGTGACAGGATTCTTTTCCAACCGTCTGATTTGGCATTCATGAGTGACTCATATGGGATCAGATGTTCATAGAAATAGAGTGCTCATTATGTGCACAATGGGATGTGTCTGGAAGCTACATATCACATGTCTAAATCATGTCTTTACTCTCCCACAGGACCATCAAGAGACCCCCTCCCTACTGTTCAGGAGGAAGAGCAAGAGGACTCCTCAGAGGAACCTCCAGCCTCTGAAGGAGCAGCATCAGCAGAAATGAGCACACCCAGCACCAGCTCAGAGATGTATACCTCGGTTGGTCCAATGCAAGATAGAGTGGTGTTGTCACCTGGTGTCTCACAACTCACAAGTGAGCAAGAGCAGATGGTGGAGACAGGGACAGCAGTGGAGAATCCTCATCATAGGCCGCAGGACACTCCTAGCTTTGCTGAGCTGCATGCAGACGCTAAGCTTCAGGGGCCATCCAGAAAAAGATTGGTGCTGGAGCTTCAGGAGCAAGTGCAGGAGGCTCTGACTGGGTTAGCAACCACGGTGATTGCGAGTATGCAGAGAATGTAGGAGTCCATTTCAAATATGAGCAACGCCATGGCGCAGGCGCAGGCACAGGCAAATGTATGTCCCTCCATGGAAAGGATGGCAACCTCCATGGAGGACACAAATCGCCAGACTCAGGGAACATGGTAACACTTCTAAATAGATGGTCAGCCATGGAGGTTAGATGGGCATCTATTGAGGAGAGCAACCAGAGGTTCATGGACTTGTTATGAGGAATTTCAGCACAAACACGGGTCCTCATTGCCCCACTGATGTGCAGCAAGGTGGTCTCCAGCTATTTGCTAGCAGAGAAGTGTGGGTGGCCCTTGAGAGGGATGGTGGTGGGAGGGGACACGGAAGTGGGGGCTCCTCTCCAAGAGCTCACACTGCCATCTCATTGCCAACCCCTCGGTCAGAACCCCAGATGCCTCCCCCAACGGAGATGGCCGAGTCTGCCCCTGCATAGCCGCAGGAGGAGCAGACTTTGGCGAGGCCCTCACAGGCTCCAAAACCCAGAGGACGACTTCCAAAGGCGTCTAAGCAGGTGCAGCAGGGAAGTGAGCAGGCTGCCTTTGCATTTGCTGAAACCATGAGGGAGCACCATGTAGAAGCACACGTAAGAGAAAGCTAACACACAAATAGTCACAAGGGCAGTCACTTGGGTGCTTTCATATAAATCAATGTTATGTTTGCGTTCTTTTATTTTATTGTATTAAAGTAATGTCATCTGAATGTTTCAATGCATTGCCCTATGTGTGCTCACAATTGGAAGTGGGACAGTGAGGGGTGAGGGCACCTTTCATCTGTAGCAATGGTGGTGAAAGTGCTAGGAATACACAGTTCATTGTAGAGGTGCTCTGTGGTGTTGAAGTGTAGTCATGCCAACCTTCATCTGCATGTGGCAGTCGCATGTCTGTGCTGCCCAAAGTTAGGTGAATCTGCCATGGATTAGGCCATCCCTTGCCTGATGGGCAGCAATGTGCTCGCGTGCTGGTCGCACTGGCTCAGCCGCCTCCTCCAGGTGCTCCTCATCTGCAGCCTCATTTGGCTCTTCTTCCTCCTCCTCTGAAGAGGCTGTGCACTCTGCGACTTGTTCCTCAGGCAGCGCTAATCCCTGCTGCAGTGCGATGTTGTGCAGGGCACAGCAGACCACAACGATTTTCTCGAGATCCTGGCTGGTGTGTACTGTAGGGCTCCATCAGATCTGTCCAGGCATCTGAAGTGCATCTTGAGCAACAACAAGTGCTGTACGACATTTCTGGTGGAAATGTGGCTCTGATTTTAGCTCTCCTCAGACTCGTTTGATGGCCTCCTCATTGGCATCGTTGGCTGTGGTTTCAGGGGTGGTCGGAAAGCCCGGAGGCTGGGTTTCCAGCAGGCCCTGCCGACTTTAACGGCAGGGCCTGATTTGCATGTGAGGCCTCGGTTTCCCTCCCGCAGACAGCCAGCTAGAGAGGATGGCTGGCTGTGGGCAGGTAGGCTTGCAGCGCTGGGTTGCACAGATGAGGGAAGGCGGGATCGGCTGGAGGCCTGTGTCGGCCGCTGGAGGATGGAGGGGTCATTGAAAGATTGCCGACATCGAGGAACCGATGGGGTGTGGCGGGGGGGGGGGGGGGAGTGGAGTCCAGAGAAGATCTTAGACATCGAGCGACCGAGGGTGGGGGCATGGAGAAGATCTGGGAAAATGAGGGACTCGGGGGAGGATCACTTCAGGGCCGGCCACCAAAGGATCATCACCAGCCTGAAGTTCATCGGTGGGTGTGGGTGTGGGAGGAGGGAAAATCAAATTGGGGGCGGCCATCACAGGATCGTGGCGGGCCTGATGCTGATGGGGAGGGGCGGAGGTTGGGGAAGGAAATCGGGGCTGGCTAGCAAAGAATCGTAGCTGGCCTCAGGATCATCAGTGGGGGGTGTCCGTGAACGTGATCGGAGGTCTCGTCAGGGGGGTCTCCTATTGTGGGGATGGGTTAGGCAGGGAGCCTGGATCCAGGAGGCAGGTGTAAAGGCACATACCTCCTGGATGCAGCAATCCTCCGCCTTGTAACTGCCGGGTTTTATGGATTGTGTAAAACCCATCCACATGCAGTTAAAAAAAAATGGAGGATAAAAAAGAGGTTTCCAGCCTCATTGTAATATTTAAGTTGACGTCCGTCCTCCTGGCAGCGGGTTGGCAGCCCGCCCCCGTCCTGCTCCTCGTCCCGACTCCGTTAAAACCGGAAGTGGTCGGGTTGGAGGTGAGTTCAGGTCAGGAATCCGAAATTTAACAATTTAACTACCCCCACGATCCAAACCCACCCTTTTTATGTTGAAATTCCCCCCATCCAGTCGTGGATGGTAGTGGACGATTTTGCAATTAATGGGAGGAGGAGGCTCCATGAACACCCCTACCCTCAATACAGGCGGAGCCCACCACATGAGTGCAAAACGCAAGGCTAGCTTCAGACAGAAGTGCCGAGTGGATGATCCTTTTCGGCCTCCTCCTGAGGTCCCCACCATCAGAGATGCAAGACTTCAGCAAATTTGATTCACTCCACATGATATCAAGTAACATCTGAGTGTATAGGAGACAGCAAAGGCAGTGGGCTGGATTTCGTCAGTGTGGGCGGGCTGGGGCGTGTCAGGTGGAAATCGTGTCAGGACCCTGACTCCGAAGTGAAGTGTTGAAAAAGTGCAATTTTCCCCGAATTGGGCAATTGATTTCCTGCGTGTGGGAACCACTGGCCCAATTAGTCTTTTCATACAGAAAGTCGCCTCCGATGATATCATTAATGCTGTTGGTTTAAGGCCTGCAAGCAGCCTTGATTCTTCTGGAGACTGCAAAGGCTCTGCAATTTATATGAAAGAGTTGGATTGTGGAAAATGTCAACGAACAAGCAAAAGTGTGCTCTTCGGTTTGTTGAGCCCTCCCTCCAAGCTCTGGTGTACGGAGCCGGCTGTAATAAGGAGGTGCTGTTCCCTTCCTCAGGGAGAAAAAAGCCACCCCAGCAGACAAAAGCTGTGTGGCTACAAGTGGCCCAGGTTGTCAACTCCATTTCAATGAACCGCAGAACCTGGCTGCAATGCAGGAAGAGGTTTCATGACCTTCTCCGCACCAGAAAAGTGAGTATGACTTTCACATCACCCTCAATCTGATCCCCATCGCTTCTCCTCACCAGCACTCTGCTATGCCAACCACTTCCTCCACATCCCACTTGACACTTACATCCCTGCACCCTTACCCATTCCCTCTCTCGCTATGGTCCCATTCACTTAACTATTCGACCATGCAGCCCTCACACTTCCTATCACTGTGATGCCATGGCAACAACAACTTACAACACACAGGGAAGGTCCTTTGTATCCTTCTAAGCATCTATGGTATGCATTCACTACACTCACTCCTTCCATGGTCCATGGAGGAGCTTAGTCGCCAGGGTATTGAAAACATGGCCATTGATCAGAATAGAATGACATCTCGTGAGGAGCGATGGTCAGCTATTGAGCAAACAAACCAGACCTTCATGCAAGTCCTCTGGAGTAGGACTTCCAGTGCAGAAATGGGTCCTCATGGCCCCCCTGCAGTGCAGCAAGGTGCTGTCAAGCCACTTGCTACCTCTGAAGTGGAGCTGACCCATGAGAGGGATGTTGGTGGCAGACAAGGAAGTGAAGGCTCCTCTCCAAGCGCTCACATGACCATGCCACAGCAAAGCCCTCAGTCAGAGCCCCACAAGAGTCCTCACCCAAATGAGATGGGCGTCTCAGCCCCTGCACAGCTGTAGGAGCAGCAGACTGTTGGCGAACCCGCACAGGTTTGCCACCCCAGAGGATGCCTGCCAAAGACATCGAGACAGGAGCAGAAAGAGAGGAAGCAAGGGCCCTCCACATCTGCTGAAGCCACAGGGGAAGCACCACGTAGGAGCACGCGTAAGAGGAAGATAAAGCACAAGTAGTCACAAGGGTAGTCACTTGGGTGCTGTGTTGTTCTGTTTTTGGACCAGCCATCATTGCAATTGTATTATAAAGTGTTTTGATGGCAAACTGTTGAAGTTGTGGCGTGTGTCATTTTGAAAATGGGACTTTCACATTGAGGGCTTAGGGTGCCTTGCGATTATCAGAATGGTGGTCAGAGTGATAGGATTCCGTATGTTGCTCTCCATTGTCAATGCCCTGGTAAGAAGGAGCGAGACTAAAGTGTTTGATTGTGCAGGCCAAGCAAACCTGGCCAGGATGAGTGCGTCCCTTGCATCCTGGGCAGCTAGCAGCTTCGTGCTCCTATTGATGCTCCTGCTGTTGGTGCTGCTGTTGCTCATGGTTCTGCTGCTGCCGTGGCTGGTCTGCATCCGAATCTGATGTCCAGGAGGAAAGGAATTAAATGTTCGCCATGCTTCTGGAATATGCCCCAGTTGAAGAAGCGCTTAGTCAAGGTAGGGAGAGGGGTTTCTCAGGAGGTCACATTGGAGATGGGTATCAGGCTCCAAACTTCCACAACAATGAGTAGGCCTGCTAAAAGTTCCCCCAGACTTGAAACAACAGAGTTCTGCCACCTGCAAATGATCATCGGTGAAAACTCATTTGTAATGGTGGAGCTGCAGCTTTTCATAAGCAATCCACTAGTGAGGCCGCCAGGATTACTTGACGTGTTCCAGAGGAGGTGTGTAGGATGGGGGAAATGTGTTAATATCGGAAAGGCCTCTCAAAATGGGATTATAGAGGCAATTAAGTGGTTGCTAAGGGCCTATCCCGCCTCTTGGAGGCGGGATGGAAAGCGGGTCAGAAAACTCGCAATTGGGAAAATTGCTCGGAGGCGGGATGGAGGCAGGAATGGGCCCGCCCACCAGTTTTGGCGATTTTAACAACTCACATGCCTCCAAACCCGCCTCCTCAGGGCTGGGAAAATCGAGCCCATGGCAACATCTCGGCTGTAGTGCTGAAGGCCCATGCTTGGAGCCAGCTGGGCCTCAGCTACGATAGTCCCGTACAGCTACAACACTGGCATCTACCCTACAAAGCGGAAAATTGCCCCGCTATGTCCTATGCACAAAATAAGACAAATCCAACGCAGCCAGTTAGCGTTATATCAGCCTACTCCCAATCATCAGCAAAGTGAATGGAAGGAATCGTTAACCGTGCTATCAAGGAGCATTTGCTCATCAATAACCTGCTCAGTTTGGGTTCCGCCGGGACCACTTTGCTCCTGACCTCATTACAGCCTTGGTCTAAGCAAGGAAAAAGGGCTCTATTCCAGAGGTGAGGTGAGAGTGACTACTCTTGACATCAAACAAGCATCCAACCGAGTGTGGCACCAAAGAGCCAAAGTAAACCATATCAATGGGATCAGAGGAGAAACTGTCCAGTGGCTGGAGCCGTACCTAGCAGAAAAAAGACAATTGTGGTTTTGGAGACCAATCATTTCAGCCGCAGGACATCACTGCAGGGGTTCCTCAAGGCAGCCTCCTAGGCTCAAATATCTTCAGCTGCTTCACCAATAACATCCCGCCCATCATCAGATCATTTAGCTGATGACACCACAGTGTTCAGCCCCATTTGCAATTTCCTCAGGTAATGAAGTAGTCTATGCCCGAATGCAGCACCTGGAAAACCTCCAAGCTTGGGGTGATAAGTGGCAAGTAACATTCGTAGGCAGTAACCACTTCCAACAAAATAAAATCTAACCACCTCCTCTTGACATTCAATGGAATTACTATCGCCACTTCCCCCCCACCATCAACATTCTGGGTATTACCACTGACTCAACTGAACCAGACAAATAAATGCTGTGGCTATTACAGCAGGTCAGCGGCTGTGTATTCTCTGACAAGTGGCTCACTTCATGGTTCCCCAGACCCGCTCCACCACCTACAAGGCACAACTTATGATTGTGATGGAATACTCTGCACTTGAATGGATTCACAGCTGGAACAACACTCAAGAAGCTCGACACCATCCAGGACTAAGCAGTCCGCTCAATTGGCAGCACATCTACCACCAAAAACATCCACTCCCTCCATGACCGGCGCACGGTGGCTGCACTGTGTACTATCTACAAGATGTACTGCACCACTTCGCCAAGGCGTCGTCGACAGCACCTCCCAAACTCGCGACCTCCGCTACCTGGAAGGACAAATGTAGCATGGTGATGCCATTAGCTCCAATTCCCGGTACACGTCACACTGCTTCCCGACTTCGACAAATATTGCCGCTCCTTCATTGTCACTGGTTCACAAACCTGGAACTCCCTACCGAACTGCACTGTGGGAGTACTTTCACCACATGGACTGCAGATGTTCAAGAACATGACTGACCACCACCTTATCAAGTACAACTAGGGATGGGCAAAAAAGGCCGGCCTTGACACTGACGCCCATATCCCGAGAATGAATGAACAACAGTTTCCTTATTGGTCTAGGTATTGGTTATCATGTCCAATTTAACATTCCCTTAATACCCTGTGTATTGGTTTACATTACCGATCTAACAATTACCTGTAACTTTAGTCCTCTATGTATAGCTTCTCCTGTAATGTTCAAGAATTAACTTTAACTTTATTCCCCTGCGTATTTGTTATCATGTCCAATCTAACATAGAAACATAGAAAACATAGAAGATAGGAGCAGGAGTAGGCCATTCGGCCCCTCGAGCTTGCTCCGCCATTCAATGATATCATGGCTGATCATCCAAACTCAGTACCCTGTCCCTGCCTTCTCCCCATATCCCTTTTGCCTTAAGAAATATATCCAACTCCTTCTTGAATATACGTAACCATCACTTTATTTGCATGTATTTCCCAATGGTTAAAAGAAGGCACATTGCAAAACAAGACACTATGGTTGACAAGGAATGTGCAGAGGTAAATTAGATTGTAACAGAAGCCACAAGCACACTAAATGATTTTAAGTCACAGTAGAACAGGGACAAGTAACACATGCAATTGATGGAGCCATAAACAACCATAAGGGGAGCCAAGAGTTCTTTGGAAAAGACGATGGTGTGTAATGGTGGCAGTAATAGAAAACAACTTTTTCAGCTATATCAGAAGTCAGAAGAGCATTAAGGACCGTACAGGGTCGCGAAAGGATACTGTAGGACAGATTCAAACTGATTCGTAGGATCTGGCAGAGCTGTTAAATGACTATGTTGTATCAGTCTATACTCCTGTAGATGATGCTTATGTTCCAAATGACAGGTGCTCGATATTGAATAGCATTATTAATATTAAAATAGCCTATAACGTCATCTTGGTTAGACTAGGAAAGCTCAAAATTAATAAGGCTCCTGGTCCGGATAATATTCATCCAAGGGCCATTAAAGAAATGGGACATATGCTCTGTGAGATCCTAGCCGTTATCTTTAATGGTTCAATCGAGTCAGGGATAGTTCCCTTAGACTGGAAGTTAGCTCATGTAGTCCCTATTTTCAAAAAAGTGAACAAATCATAGCCAGGGAAGTACAGGCCTACCAGCCTGTCATCCGTTGTTGGGAAAATGTAAAGATGCTAGAAGGGATCGTACGAGATGCATTTAATGCTCACCGGAAAAGGGAAGGGCGGCATTAGAAATTCACAACTCGGCTTCTGAAAAAATACATCGTGCCGAACAAATTTGATAGAGATTTTGAGGAAATCACTAGGGTAGTGGATGAGCGAAATCTAGGGCAGTGTCTACCTGGATGTTTAGTAAGCCATAATAAGGTACCTCACACTGGGTTACTTTAGAAGATAGAATCTTGCGTTGTCAGTTGAAATTTGAAAAGATGTATTCGGAATTGGTTTCAATCCTGCAGCCAAAAAGTTGTAGTTAACCCATGTGAATTCAGCTTGGACACATGTTACTAGTGGTGTCCCACATGGACGGGTCCTAGCCTCGGTTCGCTGCGCTTTCCAGACTTTATTAATGACAGTGGTGTTGCCGGTATGGTAAGTAAGTTTGCAGATAACACCAAAATCTGTGGAAGCGTTAAGGCGGCAGGGGAGCTCAATTAATTCTAAAGAAGCTTTATGTGTACTAGGGAGTGGGCCACACAATGGCAAATGGTATTTAATTTAGATAAATGTAGAATCGTGCACGTTGGTAGGGCCAACACAGAATAAACGTATAATTCATGGGGCACAATACTGAAAGAGGCTGGGAGAGGAAAAGATCCTGGTGTTATTGTGCACAGATCACTAAAGGTTCATGACCAATGTAGTGAAACTGTAGCTAAAACTAACAAGGCACTGGGTTTGATTAATAGAACCGTTCAAGATAAATCAAAGGGTACCATTTTAACATTATGCAGGTCCCTGGTCACACCGCATCTAAAGTACTGTGCCCAGTAGCCCCCTCCCCCCGAAATGGTGGGTAATATAGTTCCCTTGGAAAAGATGCAGAAGAGAATTATAAGAATGATTCGCAGCCTAAAGAACCCCAAGGACCTTGGTGTATTTACTTTAGAGCAGCATAGATTTAGAGGTGGTCTGAAAGAGGTCTATAAAATAAGTAAATAGCAGGATAGCATGTCTATTGATAAACTATTTCAGTTAACAGATTGGGGAGTATCAGAGGTCACGAGTTTCAACTGGGTAAGATTACAAATAGACTGGATGTTGAGTGGTTCTTCTTTCCCCAAAGACTTGTGAGCATCTGGAATCCATTGCCGGCCGGTTTGTTGGGTGCTGTCTCTCTGCATGCTTTCAAGAGGGTACTGGACCGTTGCCTGACCGGGGCAGAGATCACATCATGTATAAGTTACGTGCCTTTATGGATGACACGTGGTCCATGTGACCTCTTGGACTGGTTTTGATCTCCTGAGAGGCTTGGAGAGGAGGTTTACAGGGAATGTTTCTGTTATTGGCCCTGGGTCGTTTCTCTGTTTGTTTGGCTCTCCCAGAAGATTACATGGCTGCGGGGGTGGGAGGTAGAGAATTTGGAGGTAGCGTTTAGCCATGATGGTCCGTCATCATGGTGTGGGGCAGACTTGATGGACCAGCTTGTCATTTACTGCTGCTCAATTTCCTATGTTCGAATTATTTATTGCGGGTTCCAGTGACTTCATACATATAAGCCCTTCATACTGTAACAGTATTTACAGGGGTTCCAAGGATTGGGTAAATATAGCCAACACTACAGAATTGAACATAATTTACTGGGGGATGCAGAGATTGGGTAAATATAGGCAGCTTCACCCCACGTCCCTCACAGTAACATTATTTACTGGGGCATCCAAAAGTCGGTGCCAATGTTATCCATGAGTCCCCAAACTGACCAGTTAAGTGGTTCAGATCCCAAGTCTCATTGTGAAACCATACCTGGAAAAGCGGTAATTACAGCATTCACCATATCCCAGAAATGAAATGGCATCGAATGAAACTGCTCCTACTTCTAATCAATGCAGTCAGAGATTCTCTGTTCTAACCAATAGTTAGTAAAATGATATGTTCGAATTTAGGCTGCTTTACTTTCCATCTGTGAAATATCTAGTTAAACATAAATTGTGATATATAGAAAAAATTGCGGTGAGAAGAACTTGTTTGTTCAGTGACTGTAATTAATACCAGTCACCAGGGGCCCTAAATATGAAAGTGGTTTTACTCTGCTATAAATAGAGGCCTCCTTTCAATGTGTTATCCCATAGTGTCAGTGAGAGCAACACTTTCAGTACTAACAGGGAGCAGCGGCTCTACAGAGAGGGAAGCAAAGCTCATAAAGTAAGAATAATAGACGTGTCTGTTTTACAATGGATCGGAGTCATCCGGTACTAGTAAAGGTTCTGATACTGTGGGCACTTTGGGACATACAGAAGGTCTACTATCCCCTGCTTGCTGCTGTTGGCGTCCCTGGTAAGCATCTACAACCAGCTATTAATGTTATAAACCATGTTTAACTGTATTGTTATTGTTTTAATTTACTCTCCCATTGCCGCTGTTGTTGTTCTTCCTTTTAAATAAAACTATGCATCTATTATCATCACTTACCGTTTACCCCTTCTACTGTTTCTTATATTCGTGCCTGCTCTCCTAGTATGATCACTGAAGTGTCCATCATTTACTTGTACCAGTTCAATTAATGTCGCATCCTTCCTTTCACTCTTTTCAGCAGGGGATACAGTCTGATTAAGTTTAAATTGTGCTGGAGTCTCCATCACAATCGATTTTCCGTGACGAGTCTCCGGATTAAGCAGCTTGCAGTCTGCTGTCTGCCCTGACCACTTGGATCAGATCAGAAATATGTGTTAATTGGCTCACTTTTTTGTCTTTGCGTTGGATATAACTAAATATTCAGAGCTTCAATAAGCTTGCAGATTGATTAGGAATACACTGGGAAATATGCACTAATGATCTCCCACTCTGTATCAGTGTCTCTGTTTCTGTATGGCAAAGAATACACGTGGAATTTGTGAATCAGAAAATATGTACTCAGTTGTATACTGATGGATTGATTTTTATTTTTTGTTGTGAAATGACAATTTAATTCCATTCCTGTGTAACACATTTCAGCGATGGATCAGTGAGTCCCACATTGACTGCTTATCATCCCCTGCTGTACTTTACTGTGAATGATTCCTGCTGATTGTACGTGGAGTACTGTGCATAGTGAGATCCTTTAATATTTTATTGTCCCATATTCAGAAAGTGTCCATATTGATTGCGAGTTTGACACCAGTCAATACGGTAATGTAATGTGCGAGTTTAACACCAGTTAATATGGTAATGTAATGTGCATTGCATTATGGGAATTACCCGGGAAAGCAGCAGTCAGCCATTTTACTGAATAAAGAGAACATCGTAGTTAGAAGCCTGTCTGCCTGGTTCTATGCTTGAATGTGTTCATACAACAGAAAGAATCCTGTTAATTCTCACTAACAGGTGAAGAATCCCCAGTTCACAGTGTTCCAGTTGTGTACAGAAACTGTTTGAAACCCCTTCATGGTAAATTACATGTCATCATGTTATCAGTCAATTTAAAGTGATAGCCCATTGTAAGAAGGGTATTAATAATGCAATTCGACATTGGAAGGACTCGCATCTCAGCTCCAGTAAGTGCTCACCCACAGGAGCAGTTTAGAGAAGGGATCACAAGATAAAGAATAGCACCAGGAACACAAGATTGAATTCCTCTCTCTATTGAATGCTCAATGAGGTGAATGACATGGTCTCACTTGCTAACTGAGCTTGGATCAGGAATTCAACCTGGTCCATCCAGCTCTTCCACCCACAGGGGAATATGGGGATGTGCTGTCTCTATAATGGCCCCTTTCTGTTGATTATAACCCTGCTTTTTTATGCTTTATTTAAACTCGTTCGTTTATTTATTTCCCAGTCCATTCTTAATTAATTACATTGTAAACCAATCTCCAGCAAAAAGCACAATCACCGTAATAATAATCAGATCCATCACTAAACAATAATGAGACCCCATGGATGAATAACGCCATAAGGAAACAATTGAGGGCAAAGAAAGAGGCATGCATAAAGTACATAGACAGCATGGGAGTGCATGATAAGAGAGAATACGAAAAGATTAGGAGAGAAGTAAACAAAAACAATTAAGGAGGCAAAGAGGAACTATGACATTTAATTATCAAGGAACATAAAACAAAATAGTAAAATAATTTATAGGCACATCACTGAAAAAAGGAAGTTTGGGATGGGAATAGGGCCATTAAGGGATGGTCAGGATAATACCAGAGGTAATGGTAGACAGATGGCAGAAATATTAAATAATTATTTTGCTTCAGTATTTACCAGGGAGATAGAACAGGTGGGCATGACATTGGATGATGAGATTCGTAATGAGATAAGTGCATTTAAAATAAAAAAGGGGATATATTAAATAAAGGGGATATATTAATCAAACTCAAAGAGGATAAAAGCCCTGGTCCACAGGGATTGCATCCACGCATTTTAAAAGAATCTAGGGTCGAGATAGCAGAGGCATTACTACGCATATTAATAATTAATTAGAAAAAGGTGTAGTGCCAGAGGAATGGCGGATAGCTAACATAATACTGATCTTTAAGAAGGGGGATAAAACATGTCCAGGGAATTATAGACAAGTCAGCTTAACATCGGTGGTAGGAAAAATAATGGAATCCCTACTAACGAAGAAAATAGAAGAATATCTGGAAACCAAACATATAATAATGAATAGTCAGCATGGATTTCAAAAGGAAATGTTTTGCTTGACCAACCTTATTGAATTTTTTGAAGAGGTAAGAGAGAGTGTAGGCAATGGTAATGCAATAGATGTAATTTATCTGGATTTTCGGATAAGGTACCCCATAATAGACTGATGAAACAGGTCAGAGAATCCGGAGACAGGGGACAACTAGCAGAATAGATTGCTGGCTGGCTTCATGACAGAAAGCAGAGAGTGGGAGTAAAGGGTAGCTATTCACAGTGGCAGAAGGTGGGTAGTGGTGTTCCACAAGGATCAATGCTGGGACCACTGTTGTTCATAATTTACATTAATGATTTAGACAAAAGAATCAACAACGCAATTTCTAAATTTGGGAATTACCCTAAATTGGGGGTGGGGGGGGGGCGGTGTAGTCAATACTGAGGAGGACTGCAACAAGATACAGGAGGACATGAATAAACTTGCAGAATGGGCATATAATTGGAAAAGTAAGCTCAATACACAGATAAATAGGGGTTATTACATTTTGGTAGGAAGAATAGGGAGGTCACTTATCACTTGGAGGGGGTGAGTCTAGGTGGGGTAGAGGAACAAAGGGATCTAGGAGTACAGTACACAAATCACTTAAAGTTGTGACACAGGTTAGCAAGGCCATAAAAAGGTAAACCAAGCACTAGGGTTTATTTCTAGAGGTATAGAACTGAAAAGTAGGGAAGTTATGTTAAACCTGTATCACACCTTGGTTAGACCACACTTACAGTACTGCGTACAGTTCTGGTCGCCATATTATAGAAAGGATATAGAGGCACGGGAGAGGGTGCAGAGAAGATCTACAGGGATGATACCAGAAGTGCGAGGGTATAGCAGGAAAGGATGAACAGGCTGGGTCTCTTTTCTCTTGAAAAAAGAAGGCTGAGGGGTGACCTAATAGAGGTCTTTAAAATTATGAAAATTTTTGAGAGAGTGGATACAGAGAGAGAATGATTCCACTTGTGGGGAAGAGCATAACTAGAGACCATCAGTATAAGATAGTCACCAAGAAACCCAATAGGAATTCAGAAGAAACTTATTTAACCAAAGAGTGGTGAGAATGTGGAACTCGCTACAACAGGGAGTGGTTGAAGTGAATAATACAGATGCATTTAAGGGGAGGCTAGACAAGCATGTGAGGGAGAAGGGAATAGAGGGTTATGCTGATAGAGTTAGATGAGGAAAGACGGTTGGAGGCTCGTGTGGAGCATAAACACCGGCATGGACTGCTTGGACCGAACGGCCTGTTTCTGTGCCGTATATCCTCTGTAATCCTAGGTAATGAATGTAGTAACAACGCTGCAATTACCACCCTGAACTCTATCAAACTATTACTTTTGCTCCCAGCCTGATGTATAATTTTCTGCTTTTTACCTCTTCCTTGCAGCTAACTTAGTGACGATTGTGATCCTGTCTCGGGGAAAGTGCGGTCTCTCCAAATGTGTCACTTGCTAACTGGTGGCACTTGATACTGGTCGTTATCACCGATCTGATACTGAGGCAGATTCCTATTATCTATCAGTTTAAATTCGTGTTGTACATCCCCTTGTGTCATATCCACGCTGTCCTGCTTTATGCAGCCACAGATTGTTCTGTCTGGTTCACAGTCACTTTCACCTTTGATCGATTTGTGGCTATTTGTTGCCAGAATCTGAAATCTAAGTATTGCACCGAGAAAACGGCGACTGCAGTTCTAGGAACAGTGACTGTACTGAGCTGTTTAAAGAACATCTGGTATTTTGTGTATACGGGTGCATATTGGCTTCTGAACGACCCTGGTTTTGTATTCTAAGAAATGGTGTTCTGAATTCACGTGTGTGGCCAGCAATTGAATTCCTTCATTTTATTCTAACCCCGGGGGTCCCATTTGTTCTGATTCTGCTGCTCAACGCTTTAACCGTCAGACACATTTTAGTGGCCGGCAGAGCCCGCAGGAGACTCCGGGGCCACAGCAGTGGGGGGAGTCCCAGTGACCCAGAGATGGAGAGTCGAAGGAAATCCATGATTTTACTGTTTGTTAACTCGGGGAATTTCATAATGTTATAGGCGGCGTACATGGTGTTCTCTATATGGAGACGAATGCGGTATTTAGGGTATATGTCTGTATTTCTACCTTCCTTTGTACGAGAAATGGGATTCATGCTCCAGCTTTTGAGTTGCTGCACAAACACTTGCATTTATGTGGTGAACCAGGCTAAATTCAGAGAGCAGTTGAAGAATATGGTGAAATATCCATTTACATTCATTGTTAAATTCATTAAATGATATGAAGAACTGAAGACATTCCAGCATCAGAACTCAATCCCGACTCATTTTCTGTCCAACCTGCTCCCACCCCAGGATTGTACTGCGGACGCAGGGGTCCGGTATGAGATAGCTCTGATCCCCGTCCTAAATCCCGGAGTAGGAGCCCCATTGAAGGGACAGGTGGGCGCGCACACCATCTCTGGGGAATTTGCGGGTAAGCCTCAGATACAGCGTGCTCTTTATTCTCTTCAACAGGAAATATACCCTCTATTGATATCGCTGCTTCATCAAAGAACATAGGTCATTTCAATTTACAAAGAGGAGGGAAAATAAATAGATGGAGTATGAGATTAGACAACGGACCCTACTGGTTAAGTTAGGCAAGGTCAGCGAAATCATGATCAACAGGATGGGTTTCGAGATATTTGAAATAGCGGGAGAGAAATTTTGATAATATTTCAATGTTTTATGCACAGTTTCAATGTATAATATAAAACATCTGACTGACCCCTTGTATACTAGTTTACAGACTCACAGTGAGACTCTGTACATATTAGCGCACTGCCAGGCACTTTCAATACACAATGAAACACTCCATCACACACCAGTCAATCATAGAATCACAGACATTTACAGCAAAGAAGGAGGCCATTCGGCCCATCGCGTCTGTGCCGGCCGAAGAGCTCTCCAGACTAATCTCACTTTCCAGCTCTTGATCCAAAGCCTTGTAGTTTACAACACTTCACGTGCATATCCATGCACTTTTTAAATGTGACGAGTGTTTCTGCCTCTACCACCCTTTCAGGCAGTGAGTTCCAGACCCCCACCACCCTCTGGGTGGAAAGGTTTCTCCTCAACTCCCCCCTAATCATTCTACCAATTACTTTAAATCTATGCCCTCCTGGTTATTGACCGCACTGCTAAGGAAAATGTGCCCTTCGTATCCACTTTACCTAGGCCCCTCATAATTTTATACACCTCAATTAATTCTCCGCTCAGCCTCCTCTGTTCCAAAGAGAACAACCCAAGCCCATCCAATCTTTCCTCATAGCTAAAATTCTCCAGTCTTGGCAACACCCCTGTCAATCTCCTCTTTTCCTTCTCTAGTGCAATCACATCTTTCCTGTAATGCAGTGACCAGAACTATATGCAGTACTCTAGCTGTGGCCTAACTATTGTTTTATACAGTTCTAGCATAATCTCCATGCTCTTATATTGTATTCCTCGGCTAATAAAGGAAAGTATCCCGTATGCATTCTTAACGACATTATCTACCTGTCCTGCTACCTTGAATATCTGTGGACATGCACTCTAAGGTCCCTCTGTTCCTCTACACTTCTAAGTATCCTGCCATTTATTGTGTATTCCCTTGCCTTGTGGGCCCTCCCCAAATGCATTACTTCACACTTCTCCAGATTGAATTCCATTTGCCACTCTTCTTCCCACCTGACCAGTCAATTGATATCTACCTGCAGTCTACAGCTTCCTTCCTCACTATCAACCACACGGCAAATTTTTGCATCATATGTAAAATTTTTAATCATGCACTCTACATTAAAGTCTAAATCATTGATGTATACCACAAAAAGCAGGGGACCTAGTGACGTAATAAAACTCACTATGCACTTGGTTTGAGCATAAAGCAAGGCTTTAATCAACTTATTTCAGAACATGGAAGTCTAGTTGTATCCACTAGCTCCCTTGTCTTCACAAAATGTCCATGGAAAGCTGGGGCCAACGCCCGAGTATTTTTACTCCTTGGACGTGTAGGGATTTCGCAATAATTTAGAGATTTCCTACAGTTCTGAAGATTAATTTTGATTAAAAGAATACCTGGGTAATATACCTTTAAAAATCCAGGGATCAAAATGGCCGTCAGACAGCATGGCAGAAGACAAAAGGACTTGAAAAGGCAGCCTGCTGTGTCTGTGAGAAAGGTTCAATGGAGCAGTCAATCTGCCAATCAAAAGGGAGTTGCCCTCCCTGCAGGAGACAATCGACAGAAACTGTGTTTACTTATTCAAAGGATTAACCACTTGACTGCGGTTTCAGTTTGACCACAGGACAAAGACATTTGTTTACCCAGGCAATCAAGGAAATAGACATGTTTTTTTTCAAACCACTGCAGCTTTACTCGATAGCCCATCACAGACAATGAGGACACATTTCAAACCACTACAGCTTTATTCGAAAGCCCATTCACAGACAACGAGGACACATTTAAACTGAAAAGAAAAACAATTTAAACGAATGGATAATTCATCAAAACCCATTACACACAATGGGGACTGTTTGGATCCCTTTTTAGCACAGATACATCCGGATCTGGGTGGGAAGATTTCGGCCCCAAATGGGGTATAAAAGATAGCATCTCAGAAGCCACCTTTCTCTCTGTGGCCTCGCCTCCATGCTCTCTACAACGTGGGAGTCTGCCTAAAGGAGTGGAACACCAGCAGTTTATTTTTAAAATACTGGGGTGCTTTTACTTCGGGGCAGTGAAGATCAAAGATCGCAGGGCACAGAGCAGGCGTTCTTCATTGGTGAGCATATATTTTTCTGGCCCATTAAAAGGCAACTTAGAATAGGTATAGGGGTGGGAATTAAGCGGGAATTTTGTTAGAACTATGATTTTAGTCGATTTTCCCTCGTTGTATCCGTTCTCTCCTCCCCTATATAAGTAACAGTATTGCACTAGCAGAGAAGGCTGTAGTGAACACTGAGAGTAGCTGTATTAAAGTGCTGTTTTTAAATAAAAGCCACGAAGCAAAGGTGCTGTAGTGAGCAAGGTGTTTCTATATTGAAAGTACTATTAAAAAGGGTGTTGCACGAAGCAGAGAAGTGCTTCAGTGGACACTAAGGGTTCTGTATTAAAGTGCTGTTTTTAAGTAAAAGGCACTAAGCAAAGGTGCTGTAGTGAGCAAGGTGTTTCTATATTAAAAGTGCTATTAAAAAGGGTGTTGCGCTAAGCAGAGAAGTGCTTCAGTGGACACTAAGGGTTCTGTATTAAAGTGCCGTGTTTAAGTAAAAGCCACGAAGCAAAGGTGCTGTAGTGAGCAAGGTGTAGCTGTATTTAAAAGTGCTGTATATTTAAATAAAGGAGTGTTGCACTGAGCAAAGAGCGCTCTAGTGGACACTAAGTGTACTGCGTTAAGCAAAAGTGCTGCACCAGGCACAAGTGTGCCGTATCGATTATTTTAAGTTGTTTCTTTCTTTTTGTTTCAATAAATACTGGTCTGTTTTGCACCCAAACCACGAGTCTCAGTGTTATTCTGTCCACATCGCTACCGAATAAGTCCGGCGGTCAGAACCAGGAATAGGGGAGCGCTTTGAAACCACACGGGCGTCCCTGGAGCAGCTCAGAGGCTTCTGACTGGCCAGAGACAATAACCCCAACCCCGCTACTAGTGTGTAATTCCTACAAAATGGCAACCACGGCAGGATCATCAGCATGGTGTGCGATGTGGCAGACAGTGGTTTGAGTCTGGAGAGAGCAGCAGTTATTGGGTTTCTTTTTATTCCACTGGTTTGTTTGTGGTTAGATTCCCGCAAGCTTGCGGAGGTTACCCGCAGGCTTAGGGAAGCCAGGACAGAGAGTTGGGATAGGGAAAGGGAGGTTGAGGAATACCAGGCCAAGGTAGAGCGCCTGGTAGTTCAGTTTAGTGAAGGCAAAAGCCACATGAGGCACGAGCCAGAGTACCTGAAGTGCCTAGTTGCAGAGGCCAAGAGCAATGAGATGAGGGTGTGGGAGGAGAATGCTCACCTCATACAAGAATTAAAAGAGCATGAGGAAAATGTTAGGGAAGTAAAGGCAGCATATAAGCTGGCCTGCGAGCAAGGGTTTGATGAAGCAGATCATGGCCCCTGTAGGGCAGAGATAGAAAACCTGAATATGGCTTTAAAAAGAGCAAAGGGGATGATATGCCTGATCAGCCCGAAGGCATGTTAGTTGGATTTTACTGGCAACCCAATTAAAACCGTCCCACAGGCAACACCCAGGGAAAGGTTGGTCAGGGAATCAGAGGTCCCACGACCGCCACCCATGGCTCTGAGCTTTCAGGAGCTCTGGCAGCAAAGGGGATGGAGGATGAGGTGGTAGAGGAAACACAGCTGGCCCCGCTAGATATGCTGGGACCAGGACCAGTGTACCCCCTCCAACAATGGAGGTACGGTCCGCCCATTGATGAAGATGACCCAGGGGCCATCCAGAATCAGTTTCTGGTGCTGTATGGCACCCACCAGCTCAGGGACATGGTTAGCCACATCCCCAAGCTCACTAAAAAGGGAGACCCCTCTCTGCACTTCAGGGAGATAGAGCAAGCAGCTTGTGTAAATGACTGCGATGAGGCAGAGCAAGCAAAAATGCTGCTGTTTTCCCTGGCAGGTGATCTCCTCCAGTCCCTATCTGGCAAGTGCAAAAGGGGGCAGAGGGATTATGAGGGTCTTAAGAATGAGGTATTCGAGGCCATGGGACTCAATGATGGTAGCCCGTTCGCTCGGGTGGAAAGAACAGTGCAGCTCCCAGGGGAGTTCCCTCAGGTGTTCGCAGACAGGCTGTGGCCAGTCTACCAGAGCGCATGCCCGGGAATGCCAGGGCAGTCAGCACTGGACACAGTCCAATTGACTCACTGGCTCTGGTGTCTCATGACAAACAGCCTACCCCAGATCCAAGCCCAGGTCATGGCTTGGTTTGACCCCTGAAACCCCCAGACCACTGAAGAAGCGGTGATCCGCCGGCTCACAGTAGCCTTCAGGAACTTGAGGGGTATTGAGGCTCCTCAACCCAAGCAAAGAGTCCATGATGTTAAACCTGGGAGCCAGAGTAAGAAAGAGTGGCACCAGGAGGGGAACCATCCCTCCCAGGCTAGGTTAAATTGCTATGGGTGTGGGAAAGACAGTCACTGGAGAAAAGACTGTAAAAATCCTTGGAAGGACAAGGGAAAGGATCCCGCAGACACAGCCCAAACGGCAGGGCCAGACCTCCCTCCCGCAGCAATTGAGTCATTTTTACAGTCCCTACGGTCTCTTCTGACTGGCTAGGGGAGAGTAGCAGCCACCACTGGTGTTTCAACCCCGTCTGCCTCACCTCACTCCCAGCAATGACTAGAGCCAGCGCAGCCTGTTGACCTGTGTCCCCGCAAAAATGCTGAGGGGAGCAGGCCTTATGTTGAGATGGGGGTGGAGATGGTGCAGGGGAGATATTCGGTGGACACTGGAGCCTCCAGCACGGTGGTCCACTCGGAAGACCTGACCAATTTACCCCGGTCTAACGGGGTTCCATCTAGCTTAATGGGACCCACAGGGAAACAGGCAGCTGGGAGTGAACCTCAGAATAAAAATCCCCAGCTCACAGCAGGTACAAGTTCACAGGCTGCACAGGCAGGCGCTGTGGCTTGTGCCAGGTGAGGAGCCATTCATGATTTTGAACAGGATTACTGGCAGGCAGCCAGCTATATCAAACAATGCGGTTTGTTTAAGTAGGGGGCAGGGGAACAGGCAGCTTGGATTGTAGAAGCTCCCCAGCAATTGGCCCGAGCGATTCCCCCTCTCTTATGGGACTCCGGGGAGGAGCCTGAACCAGGTTTTAGACCTGAAGGGGAAGGCTCTCAGCCACCGGCAGCCAGTGGCAAGGGATTGCCTGTCCCCAGCCCAGGTTTGGGAAAGGAGGGACCCGAAGGAGGAGGTCCCCAGTCAGTAGGGAGTGTGACCCGAGCTAAGGGTCTGCTCGCCAGGGTAGCCCCACCAGCAACACTCCCTAGGAGATCTCTTCGGGTACCCCAGCCCAAGAAAGTATGGTCACCCACTTTCCAGTGGAGTAGGGCGGACTCCCGAGTCAGGGAGAGGCCAAAAGGCAGAGGTCCCCAACTAGCAGCCATAAGCTGTGAGGGACTAGAAGCTGGAATCAGTCCAGCCATGCCACAGGGAGCTGCCTGTGGCAGCCCAATCTGTGAGGGTGCCAGTCAGTTCTTTCAGTAACCTCTAGATGGCACCTTCACTTGTTTGTTCCTCTTTTTAAAGAACCAAATAATATGAACAATAAAACTGTAAATAAACCGTTAAAAACTTCAACTAAACCCTTGGAAATCAAATTAAAATTTGGTTCTCCAGCCCAATTATGCACTCCAGTCCCCGCGGCGCCCACCGGTCATGGAAGTGATCGAGTGCGCCGGCGGACACCACGTGCTCCATCTCCAGGGCCACCCGGGTGCGAACATAGCCGCGGAAGAGAGGGAGGCAATCCGGCCGGACGACCCCCTCGACCGCCCGCTGCCTGGACCAATTAATGACTTTCTTAGCCAGGCCCAGGAGCAGACCCACGAGGAGGTCCTCCAACCTGCCCGCTCCCCTCTGCACCGGGTGACCGTAGATCAAGAGCGTGGGACTGAAGTGCAGCCAAAACTTGAGGAGCAGCCCCTTCAAATAATGAAAGAGGGGCTGCAACCTCTCACATTCAATGTATACATGGAACACGGACTCCTCCAGACCGCAGAATAAACAGGCGGTCTGGGAGTCCATGAACCTACTTAAGAACCTATTGCACGGGACTGCCCTGTGCAACACCCTCCAGGCCAAGTCCCCAATAGAACAAGGGAGGACTCCCGCATAGAGAGCCCCCCATTGGGGACCTCCGCCTCCGTCAGAAGGCAAAACGGCACGCCACGGCATGTCCGTGCGGCAGGCGAAGATGACAAAGTGGAAGGTGTGCAGGAGCAGCCCGTACAGGAAACCCCTCCGTGCGGAATGAAAAGGCACGAAGGGTATTTCCTCGATGCGGCTCAAGTTGTGAGGCGCCGGTTCCCAAGGGGGGGGTATGGGGCTGGGCGCCGACAAGGAATTCCGTCCGAACGGGGGAAAGCTCAGACGGGATCGCCCCACACACTTGAGCCGCCTCGATATGCCTAGTGGTGCCAGGGGGCACTATTGCCTTTATCGACTCGATGGCATCGGCCGCGAACCAGACGTTGACCCAAGACATGCGCCTTGCCAACTCCTCCGGCGCCATCCAGCCCGCTCCTCCGCCATCGAGCAGGTCCCCGACTTGAGTCACCTTGCCAGACACAGCTCTGCGCTCCACCAGCCGCCCGAACCTGCGGACGCGGAGGTGCGGATTCCTGAACAGTGGCTCCCGAAGGACAGCCACCATTCCTGTCGGAGGAGAGCTCCGCCTGGAGGCGACTACGTTCCAAACCCATAGCAGTTCCTGGTAGAAGACAGGCAGCCCCCGCAGGCTGGCATGCGTGTCACCCACTTTCACAAACAGGAGCTGCGTGTCATAATTGAGGCCGCACAGCTGGCGGAAAAAATACGTCGCCAGCGCACACCATCTTGGAGGAATCTCAACATACAGGTATCTCTGCAGCGTCTGAAGATGGAAAGTCGCAGCCTGGGTGCGAAGGCACACCAGCGCCTGACCGCCCTCCCTAAGCGGGCGACTCAGAACCGCGGCAGCGACCCAGTGCATCCTGTTGTCCCAGAAGAAGTCGACGAGCTTCTTCTGTATCTTGGCGACAAATGCAGGGGGAGGGATCAGAGTAACCAACCGGTACCACAACATGGCAGCCACCAGTTGGTTTATGACCAACGCCCGACCCCTGCAGGACAACACTCGGAGCAATCCTGTCCAGCGTCCTAAGCGAGCGGTGACTTTGGCCTCCAACTCGTGCCAGTTCAGTCAGGCGTCCTCGGCAGGGCTGAGGTAGACTCCCAAGTAGAGGAGGTGCGTGGTGCTCCAGGCGAAAGGCCTGAACTCCTCCGGCAGGGAGTCCACCCGCCACTGACCCACCAGGAGTCCGGAACATTTCTCCCAGTTGATCCTGGCGGAGGATGCGTCCGAGTAAATCTGCTGGCATTCCCGCATCCTCCGCAAGTCGACAGGATCCGTGACCATGAGGAGCACGTCATCGGCATAAGCCGAGAGGACCACCTCCACGCCCGGCCCTTGCAGAGCCAGTTCCGCCAACCTCTTCCGCAAGAGGCGCAGGAAAGGCTCTACGCAAATGGCATATAACTGGCCGGACATGGGGCATCCCTGACGCACCCCCCTCCCGAAGCGAAGGGGCGCCATCAAGGACCCGTTAACCTTAATCAGACACTCTGCAGCAGCGTACAGAAGTCGGATCCGGGCGACAGCCTGCGTCTCGAACCCGAAAGCGCGCAGAGTCCCGAAGAGATACTCGTGATCCACCCTGTCGAACGCCTTCTCCTGATCCAGGGAAAGGAAGGCGACCGACAGACCAGCCCTCTGGGAATGGTGGACCAGGTCCCGGACCAGATGGACGTTGTCATGGATAGACCGGCCCGGGACCGTGTAGGACTGGTCGGGGTGTATCATGTGGGCCAGCACGGCGCCAAGGCGAGCAGACATGGCCCTGGCAAAAATGTTGTAGTCCGTGCTGAGGACGGAGACCGGGCGCCTGTTCTTAAGGAGGCGGAGATCGCCCTTCTTAGGCAGCAGGACAATCACCGCCCTGCGCCAAGAAAGGGGCATCTCCCCGGTCACCAAACTTTCCCCCAGGACCCGCGCGTAGTCGCCCCCCAAGACATCCCAGAACGCCCTATGGAACTCCATGGTCAGCCCGTCCAGCCCCGGGGACTTTCCCCTGGAGAGCTGGCGGAGGGCGCCGGTCAGCTCCTCCAGACTCAGAGGAGCGTCCAATTTATCGGCGTCCTCCAGGCCGACCTTTGGCAGGTCCTCCCACAAAACTCTGCGCGCATCCTCGCTGGACGGATCCAGAGAGAACAGAGCCCCGTAATAAGCGCGGGTCTCCGCACGGATTCCCTCTGGATCCGAGACCAGAGATCCATCGTCGGCCAGCAGCCCCAAGAGCTGCTTACGGACCCCCCGTCTTTTTTCCAGCGAGTAGAAGAAGGGGGAGCCGTGGTCCAGGTCCCGCAGGAACTGGATCCGCGACCTCACGTACGCGCCTCGGGACCCGACAAGCTGCAGGTCCTTCAGCACGCCCTTCTTCTCTTCGTACACCTTCCGCAGGGCCGGGTCCTCGACGACTTGACCGAGACGGGATTCCAGGTCGAGCACCTCCTTCTCCAACCGCCCGACCCGGGCCTCCCGCCTCTTGGTCGACCCCCTCGCATACTCCTGACAGAAGAGACGGATGTGAGCCTTGCCCACGTCCCACCATAGCCTCAAGGAGGGGAAGCCCCCCCGCTTCCTTCTCCAGCCGGCCCAGAACCGCCTAAACGAATCCCGGAACCGTGCGTCCTCCAGCAGCAGGTTGTTAAAGTGCCAATACGCGGACCCCCCCCATGCGCGCAGCGGAACGAGCTCCGCCCACACCAGGTGGTGGTCCGTGCACGGCACTGGCCGCATGGAAGCCGCCGGAACGCAGGAGACGTATGCCCGGGAAATGTAGAGGCGGTCGATTCTGGACGCTCCTCTCCCAGACCTCACGCAAGTGAAGGTGCTGGAGTCGGGATGGAGATTTCACCAGACGTCCACCAAGTCGAGGGACCCGACCAGGGCGGCACGGTGGCATAGTGGTTAGCACTGTTGCCTCACAGCGCCAGGGACCCGGGTTCGAATCCGGCCTCGGGCGACTGTCTGTGTGGAGTTTGCACATTCTCCCCGTGTTTGCGTGGGTTTCCTCCGGGTGCTCCGGTTTCCTCCCACAGTCCAAAGATGTGCGGGTTAGGTTGATTGGCTATGATAAATTGACCCTTAGTGTTAGGGGGATTAAATACGTGGGGTTACGGGGATAGGGTGGGATATGTGTTGGTGTAGGGGTTACGGGGATCGGGTGGAATATGTGTCGGTGCAGGCTCGATGGGCCGAAATGGCCTCTATCTGCACTGTGGGGTTTCTGTGATTTCTGTGAACTTCTCCATTGCCGCCGGGCATGGCAGGGTGCCCGTGCGGTCCCTTGCCTTGAGGGTACAATTAAAATCCCCCCCGAGGATGACGCACTCGCCCGCGTCGATGGAGCCCAGAAGAGTGGACACTTCTTCAAAGAAGCGCGCTTGCTGCGCACCGGCCCCAGGGGTGTACACCTTCACTAGATGGAGCGGCACGCCCCCCAGGCGAACAGTGACCTGGAGCAAGCGGCCCGGCATGAGCTCCTTGACCCCCAAGATCTCCGGCTGAAAATGCGGGGCCAGCAAGATAGCCACCCCACTGGAAGCACTGGAGAGGTGACTCATGCTGACCCCTCCTTGCCACTCCAGGAGCCACGTGGCCTCGTCTCCTGGAACGGTGTGGGTTTCTTGCAGGAAGCACACCGCATACTTCCCGTCCCGAAGGACTGAAAAGTTATTAAATCTGCGGCTAGCTTCCCTGCTGCCGTTGATGTTGAGGCTGGCTATGGTTATCTTCATTTCAGAAGCATAACTCACCCTCTACTTAAGACTAACGGGGGAAGGGAGAGGGCGGCCGCTGGTCAACCGCCACTCCCTTAGCAGCCCAGTGAGGAACGACCGGAGCTGACGCCGCCCGAGCGTGGTGGTTCTGACTGCGGCGTGGGCCGACTCGATGTGCGGCGCCAGTCCCGACCATCTTTCGAGGGCCAGCTGGGTCCTGTGACGATCCTGGCACGTGGCCACAAAGTCCCGGAGTTCCCCGATGGAAATGAGGTGGGTCCCGGCGAGGGGCGCGAGGTCATCCATCGCCTGATTGGCGATGGATTCCCAGTCGTCCTCCGCCCCCTCCACCGAGTCCCCATCCTCCTCCGGGGGGTCGTCACCGGCGGCCGACCCGTCCGTCACGCAATGCGCAGTGAACGGCTCGGCCACGACGGCTGGCCCCGCCTCTGCCCGGATCCCACCCCCAGGATCGGTGGCGGAGGATTCCCCCCTGGGCTCCCTTAGGGGCGCCGGGCCAGAAGACGGCGGCGGTTCACAGCCCCCCTCCGCCCCAGGCGCCGGAACGACCGGAGGGACCGGAGAATATGTAAAACCGAGCTCCTCCAAGTCGCCCGGCGCCGGAGACACAGACAGAGGGCCTTCCTCTACCGCGCCACCGGCCTCCGACCCAGCAGAAGGGGTATTTCTTGCGAAATCCTCGACGAGGTCGAGCAGCACCTGGGAAATGTCCGGGCCACTTTGGGCGAGCTCATTTTCCGCGAGCTCGCCCGACCCAGACTCCGGGCTGCCCGACTCGTCGAGGGTTAATGCCACCGAAAGGGGATTGATTTCGTCCGCGGGTTGTTCCGCGGCCCCCCCCACGGGCAGGGTCTCGTCCCCATCCCCGGGAGGCACGAGCTGGACAGACACCTCTGCCTCAGCCTCCCTAGGGACAGGCGACCCCTGCCGATCGCCCACGATGGTGACAGCGGTGGGGAGGGGCGCAGCACCCGCGGCAGGTGACGACTCCCCCTGTCCGGAGGGACCTTCCTCCTCCTGGTCCTCCTCCTCGTCCTGGGGGTTGCGCCTTCTTTTTAGAGCGGAGGGATAGTGGGAGAACTCCATTTCCGCTGGGGCCTCCCCCGCTCCCTCCGGTGGAGCAGGTTTGTCGGGTCCCCCGGGCCCGAGCCCGGCCGCAGGTTTTGATGCTCCCGCCTCGGCGGTCGCGGCCACAGGCTCGGGCACGGGATTCCCCCCCCCCGCCCTCGCCCTCCCTGATCAACTCGGCGATGCTTTTGGGTGACAGGGGCGCCAAATCCAGGGGCACGCCCTCCACGGGGGGACCCACCCCACGGTGTTTATTTATCCACGCCCTCTTCCCGACCGGATGCACTTCCTCCCCCTCACCGGAGGCCTGGATGGCATCGACCTCCGACGACGACCGCACCTCGGTAGTATTTGTTTGGGGGGGGTGCGGCCAGACCCGGGGGGAGGAGCGGCGGCGGCGCCAGCCTCGGCCACGCCAGACGACCTGGCGGCCTTGGAGGCAGGGCAGTTTTTTCGTATATGCCCCACCTCCTTGCAGGCGTGGCACCGCACGCCATCCATCGTCCAGAAGACGCGGTGAAGGGTCCCCTCGTGGAGGACCGAAAAAACCCCGTCGGTCTCCCCCTCCCGCGCCAGCTGAACGAAGGCCTGGCGCCGGAAGGAGAAGACATGGCGATGGCTGGCCTCCCGGAATCCGAGCGGGATCGGCGTGATCCCCGACCTCACCTCCCCAAGTTGGAGCAAGTGGGGGAGGAGGAGCTCACTCGAGATGTAGGGCGGGACGTTCGATAATACGACCCTCTGCGCGGTGGCCTCTAGAGGGTCCACCGGCAGGAAGGTCCCGCCCACGGTGGGCCCCTCGGTGATGGCCAGGGCCACCGCCCGCTCCGACTCCAGGAAGAATACAGCCTTCCCATACATTTTCAAGGCGGCGAGTATGGCTGGAGGGCCGACAACCCCAGCCATGGCCTTCACGCATGCCTCGATTGTCATGTTGGGGTGGGTGTAGCTCTTCACCCCAAGCTTCTTTGTTATAAGTCGGAACGGCGACGGGGCAGCAGCAGAAGCGGGAGCAGCCACGGCTTTGGTCGCCACCGCCGCATAGGTTCTTGCTGGCCCCGTCACCACCGCAGATGTGGAAGCCATAATGGGGTGGTTCTTTAAAGAGCTACACACACCCCAAGTCACAGGCCCTACGGTGTTAATGGCCTTGGTAAGGTAAAAAGTCTTCCCTTGAGCAGAGGTAGTTTAAAGTAACTGGCCCGCCTCTCCCCTTGATGGAATTAATTGGGAGAGGGGCCTTCCTTCCCTCTGCTCAAGTGGCAATTAATAGATTTAAAAGGAGGTGCCTTTTCAGAGAGGCAAAGAGAGGACAAAGAGAGAGAGAGAGGGTGGGGTGGGGTGGGAAGGAGGGGGGCCGCAAAGGCAGGGTCCCCACTCAAGGTGGTATTTGGTGGGTGGGTGTCGGCAGGGTGCACTCCCCGATGGAAAAACAAAGTCTTATGCAGATGGTCTTCGGGCAGGGGGAGAAGATGTCTTTGCCTGGGTAGGCTGGAGAAAGCCCAGGCTCAGCCCCACACCAGGTCTTCTCAATGTAAGGGAAAAAGCTTCACCTGGGCAGCTCCAGCCAACCCAGGCCAGGCTTTCTGGCCCATCTTCTTTCCTCCCCCCACCTAGAATACAAAGTCTTTAGGGGAATGCACAAAAGACACCCACCTGCAGATGTTGAAGGATGCAGCTCCTCCCCTCCTTCCAAGTTGGAGCTGAGTGGTGTTCCTCTCCCCTCTCTCCCTCTCCTGGACTGGAGGCCAATCTGGGAGGCAGTGATGGAAGGCCTCTCCAGTTGTAATGCTGGCCTCCTCTGCCCTCTCCTCCTCTCTCCCCAGGCACCTCGGTAGATGATGTTGAAGTTGTAGATGGCAGGTTGCTGGTAGTGGTGGCCTGGGGTCTCTCCTTCCCCTCCACTCCCAGGCCAAGGCGACCACACACTCTCCACTCAGCAGCTCAGCAGCAGCACAACCTGCTCTACAGAGAGCAAGGTCTGCAATGAGGTTGTGAGGGTGCCAGTCAGTTCCTTCAGTAACCTCTAGATGGCACCTTCACTTGTTTGTTTCTCTTGGTTAATTGTTTCTGGTCTCCTGTGTTAATTAGTTAAACTGCCTGTTATCTGTTCATGAGTTTCACCTGTGATTTGTGGTATATATGTTCTGTGGTTTCTTCCCTCTGTGCTCAGTCCTAACCGGGGACTAGCCTTCGCTCTGTGGCTGCTGGCTTTGGCTAGTTGGCTGCCATGGTTCTCGAGCTCTGTATTTAAGATGTATCTAAGTCTGTGTTCTTGTTGTTCTTAGTCTTGATAAGGTGCTGGGCTGGACAAGCGTGTTGCCATGTTGGCGCTTGTCTTGAGCTCTGTATTGATAAGCTGATTACCCCTGTGGTAGCTTGTCTCGAGTCTCGTCTTGGCAAGCCGGTTGCCCTTGTGGTAGCTTGTCTCAGGCTCAGTATGGACAAGTGGGTTGCCTCATGGAAGCTGTCCTGAGTTCTTATCTTGACTAGCCGTTTTGTAACTTGTCTCGAGTCTTATGTTTGTTGCCGTGTTCCTTGTGTCAATCTAGTTATGTGTGAATCTAGTAAAGTTCAAACAAAGTACTGTATATTTGCCTCTCGCCCCGTTTCTGCGCTTGGGTCCAGAACCTACATTACCCGGAGAGCACGGCCCCGCGTCTACATGGCCCCGTGGCTCCCACCCCCGTCACAGTGGGACTGAGCCATTATGGACCCAGCAGCGATGGAGGAATTTTGTTTTAGGCTCCCCGCTGTGTCTTTGTGTAAAACTTTTGAGTCTCTTAGGAAGAAGACCCCCACTGTGTTAAATGGTCAAGTGAACTTTTAAGTCTCCTGTGTTAAATTTTTGAGTAAACTTTCAAGTAAAATGTTTGAGTCTCCTGGGCCTCTATTGTGTTGGACCCCCAGGTGAACTCTCAAGTCTCCTCGGCCTTCATTGTGTTAAAATGTTCAAGTGAACTTTCAAGTCTCCTGTGTTAAATTTTCGAGTGAGCTTTCAAGTCTGTTGGGCCTTTATTGTGTTAAACTTTCAAGTTTCCTGGGCCTTCGTTGTGTTATATTTTCAAGTCAATCTCTCAAGCTTCTTGGGCCTCTATTGTGTTAGACCCCCAAGTGACTTCTCAAGCTTCTTGGGCCTCTACTGTGTTAGACCCCCAAGTGACCTCTCAAGCTTCTTGGGCCTCTACTGTGTTAGACCCCCAAGTCAACTCTCAAGCTTCTTGGGCCTCTACTGTGTTAGACCCCCAAGTGAACTCTCAGGCCTCTTGTTTGGCCTTCATAGTGTTAGAATTTTGAGTGAATTTTCAAGTTTCCTGGACTTTCATTGTGCTAACTTTCTAGTTAATTTTCAAGTTTCCTGGGCTTCTACTGTGTTTAATTTTCGAGGGAACTCTCAGGTCTCCTATGTTAAATTCAAGTGAACTTTCAAATCTACTGGACCTTTATCGTGTTAAGCTTTCAAGTTCTTCTGGGCAAATTAAGTTTTCAGGTTCTCCTGGACAAATTAAACTCTCAAGCTCTCCTGGGCAAGTTAAACTCTCAGGGCTAGATTTTCAGTTGCTAGCGCCAGCAGTTAGCGCCTTAAGAGAAGTGATTTTCGGGCGCTATGCGTGTAGTGCCCGTGCGCAGCGCAGTTTGCGCCCCGCCCCAAATTAAGTTGCCCGTTAGCGCCGGCGCAAAGTTTAGCGCCCGCCCGGATGCGCGTGCAGAAAATGACGTCACATCCTCGTGCAACGCCCTTTGGCCGCCCCGATTCCAAACTTCAGTCGGACCGCCCCATTGTGCGGCTGGCGGCCGGAGCGTTTGGAAAAAGGAACGCAACACAACCAGCGCAGGCCCCGGGGGGCACAAATTAAAGGGGACGTGCTCTCCAGTATAAAGGCCAGCCTTTTTTCAGAAAACACTCTTGTGCTACGCATTTCTGGAGACACAACAAGGAGGATAGCTAACTGGTTTCAAGCAGCAAGAGCCCAGGTATTTTTGGACTCAGGCCAGAGCGCTGCAAGTGGCCTTTTGGAAATTTGAGTGTTTGCCAGGATTTGATGGGGGTTGCATGGGGTGCCAACGCGGAGCTGCAGCTCCATGTCCGTAGGGCTCGCAGACGCATTGTGAGAGGGGCAGCCCTGGCTAGAGGCAGAGGGGGCTACAGGCGTCGGCCACGTAGGCCTTACCCAGTCAGGCTATACCGCCAGCAGCGCTCCTACCTAAACATGAGTGCCGCGCGATGTGTTAAAATGCTCCGATTCCGAAAGGAGGTGATTGCAGAGATCAGCCACCTGCTTCGCCGAGATCTGCGGCCAAAGCTCAGGTGCAGGACATCTCTGTCGGTGGAAGTGAAGGTGACGGTGGCATTGAACTTCTATGCCACCGGCTCCTTCCAATACGCTGCTGGGGACATAGCAAACATCTCCCAGTACGGCGCGCATCGCTGCATCCGCCAGGTGACCGAAGCACTGTTCAGAAGGAGAAGCCAATTCATCTCCTTCCCCATGGCCCTGGAGAGCCAGCATCAGCGCGCATTGGGATTTTCCAGACTCGGGGAATTCCCCTTGGTGCAGGGCGCCATTGACTGTACGCATGTGGCTTTGCGGGCCCCTCTGGAGCATGGCGAGCAGTATCGCAACAGGAAGGGCTACCATTCTCTGAATGTGCAGCTGGTGTGTGACCACAAGCAGCGCATCATGGCAGTCAATGCCAGCTTCCCAGGCAGCAGCCACGATGCCTTTATCCTGCGGCAGAGTACTGTGCATGACATGTTCCAGGCACAGCCTCCCCCAAGAGGATGGCTACTCGGGGACAAAGGCTATCCTTTGTGCACCTGGCTCATGACCCCGCTCCGCGCGCCCAGGGCCGCTGCTGAAGAGGCCTACAACGAGAGCCATCAAACCACCCGCAACATCATCGAGCAAACTATTGGGGTCCTCAAGCAGCGGTTCCGCTGCCTTGATCGCTCCGGAGGAGCTCTCCAGTATTCGCTGGACCGGGTCTCCCAATTTGTGGTGGTTTGCTGCATGCTACACAACCTGGCTATCTGCAGGACTCAGGCACTGCCACCTGACGTTGGACCAGCACCTCAGGAGGAGGAGCATGAGGAGGAGGAGGAGGAGGAGCAGGAGTACGTTCCCAGGAGGGAGCGACCAGGGCCAAGGGCCGCACGACGCCACCTTATTACACGGTACTTCTAAGCCCCCTGTCAGGGAATGGCCAGGGGCCACGAGGGAAGATGAATGCAGCCGCTCCGCAAGCCCTCAGCCGGCGAAGCCAACAAACACTAAGAAGAACATCCATGGAGACTGCATGAATAAAGATAATTATTTATTACACAAAAATGAAAAGCCCTTCCCACATGAATCCCCCAAAACAATAAACGGGCCCCACAAAAAGCCCAACAAATGACTCACTCCCACAAACTGGGGAGGAGTCACTCCACATTTCTTCAAACCGGGCCTCAACGTCGGCCTAACGCAAAAAATAAGCCCTCCAACAACACAAACATGGGCAAAATAAAGATGGCCACCGCCATATAAAAGGAAAGCTGGCCACACCCTCTACTGAGTGGCCCGCGAGGGCGAGACCTTGCCCAGCCTTTTGCCTCCCCTGCCCGGCCTGCTGCTCCTTCGCAAGCTCTGCCCAGTGGCTGCTGCGAGGCTGGGGGAAGGCGCCTGAGGCTCAGATGCCCTTCCGCCAGATGCCGCTGGGGGGCGGCCTACACGGCGTTTGGGCCTCGAGGGGCCGTCTGCTGAGTGGCGCACCTGAGCCTGGCCACCATCAGCTGCAGCCGCTTGCCCTTGACGCCCCAGTGGGGGAATGGCGGTGACGGATGGCGCAATGTGGGCCAGCTGGCGTCTGGGATGCACTGGCTGGTGCTGTGGCGCGGTGGCACTCGGCCGGGCCCACACTGCAGGATCCGCAACAATCAGCCGAGGGGCGGCTTGCTGGGATGGTCCAGCGCGGCGGCTGCCCTGGCGATGCCTGCCTGAGACAGCGCGTGTGGCAGCAGTGAGTGCCCCTGTTGTCCTGGTGTGCACCCGCATCACATCCGCCAGGGTCTTGACGGCATCAGTCAGCATGCCGCCACTCGCGGCAGTTGCTGCCCCGAACTCGTGCACACTGGTCGCCAGCGACTCGATGGCCTCAGGCATGCACCCCACCATGCTCATGAGCTCCGTGTGGCGCCGGTCCGAATCCTCAGCCATCTTATCCAGCTTCCGCACCTCCTCTGAGGTGAAAGTGTCCGGACTGGAGTCGCGACTCTCCCGCTGGGGAGGAGGGGGCCGAACTAGGGGACCCTTGCCACGTTGGTGGCGGCGAGTGTGCCGATCAGCAGCACTCCCCTCTGATCCTTCCCCCCTTTGGGTGGAAGGCCGCGGGCCACGCGCACGGCTCCTGGGTGGCTGGACGCCACTGGTCCCAGAAGCTGCATTGCCCTGCGACAGTTCCTCCAGGCACTCGTCCAGTGAGGAGGTGTCAAGCATTTCCTCCTCTCCTGCGGGACATGACTGTTCCCCCGATGGTCCGGCTTGCTCTTCCTCCTCCTCCTGCTCGGAGGTGCTGACACTGGCAGCTTCAGGGTCCTGGTCGTCACCAGCTGAAAGCAGGAATGCACAAGAGTAGCTTCAGAGTGAGGAGACGGCATCAGCGAGGGAGTTAGGACTGGTGGCATTCAGCGCATTGGTGGGACAGTGGCAAAGGAGGTAGCTCGGATGAGCCAGTGCGACGCGAGAGGGCCAAAAGGCGAGGTCCTTACCATTGCCGGGCAGTGGAGGGTCGGATACACCGCACGCTGTGGGGACAATCACACGGGCTCCCATGAGCACACACACGCGCTTCTCCAGCCGAGTGAGCTTCTGCAGCTTGGCGCGGCCACCCCTGGCACGGGCCTGGCGATTAAAGGCTACTTTAGCCTGCAAGAGAAAGGACGGGCTGTAAGTGCGCAGTGTAGCCCTGATGTAGTGTGCACTGCCTCCCATGGTGGAATAGCTTGGCCAGAGTGAAGCCCTGATGTAGTGTGCACTGCCTCCCATGGTGGAATAGCTTGGCCAGAGTGAAGCCCTGATGTAGTGTGCACTGCCTCCCATGGTGGAATAGCTTGGACAGAGTGAAGCCCTGATGTAGTGTGCACAGCCTCCCATGGTGGAATAGCTTGGCCAGAGTGTAGAGTGCCGAATGGCCAATTGATGCTCATGACTGTCCCAATGCTGCTGGCTGAGGGCTGGCCAATAGGACTTTCAGCTCCCTTTGCCCATCATGTCAGGTGTACATGCAAGAATGAGGAGGAGACTGGAAAGGGTACTCACCCTGACAATCCTGGTCAGGTCGTTGTATTTTTTATGACATTGTTTGTGGGTCCTGGGGGCATCGCCGGTGAACGTCACCCTCTGGGCGATCTGCTTCCAGGCTTTGGTGTAGTCGTGGTGGGTTGGATTCCTCCCACTCTCTGGGAACAAGATCTTGCGCCTCACCTCCAGAGCTGTGACCATTATGTCCAGATCACCCTCTGAGAAGCGCAGGGCACGCTGACGGGCCTTCTCTGGCGTTGCCATGACTCCCTGGGGCTGAGCAGCAGTGTTGAGGCCTCTTTGCAAGGCTGCAGTGTGCAGGGCGTGGCAGCAGACCAATTCGTCCCTTCCCCCTTTAAGAGCTGGTCGGTGCCACGGGGACTGCTGTCAGTCCAAAAATGACCGCACCCGCGCTGCACCCCGCCTGGGCGCTATCCCTCTGGACCGCCGGCTTAGCGCCTAAAGATAGTAGTGGAACGCCTCTTTTAGCGCTCCACCAACCTCTTAGGGCGAAGCCACTGAATTTCCGGCAACGGGGCGCTACTTTGGGGCGGGCGCTAACTTCGGGCGGGTGCTAAGGTTAGCGCCCCAAAACTGCCTATACTGAAAATCTAGCCCTTGAGTTCTTCTGGATCGTATAAACTCTCGAGCTCTTCTGGACAAGTTAAATTTTCGAGCTCTCCTGGATAAGATACTTTTGAGTTCTCCTGGACAAATATAATCCATTGAGCGTGCTAACTCTGGAGAACGACGACTCTGTTGCTTACAAAGATTTTGGTCATATGATTGCCACGACATGTCCTTGCCGCTAGTGGATGAGGAGGATGATTCTGTCTTGAGATTTCTGAACATCTGCAGTTTGTGAACTGTTGGGATGGGAAATATCATTGCTTGAGAAGCTAAGAAGATTTGCCCTGTGTATTAGCACCCTGTGTATTAGCGCCCTGTGTATTAGCGCCCTGTGTATTCGTGCCCCTGAACTCCTCAGGGATTTCCTTGTTGCCATCCTGATTATCCAGAGGGAACGTCAGGAGCCATTCCTAGGGGAGGGGGTCCTGTGAGGGTGCCAGTCAGTTCTTTCAGTAACCTCTAGATGGCACCTTCACTTGTTTGTTTCTCTTGGTTAATTGTTTCTGGTCTCCTGTGTTAATTAGTTAAACTGCCTGTTATCTGTTCATGAGTTTCACCTGTGATTTGTGGTATATATGTTCTGTGGTTTCTTCCCTCTGTGCTCAGTCCTAACCGGGGACTAGCCTTCGCTCTGTGGCTGCTGGCTTTGACTAGCTGGCTGCCATGGTTCTCAAGCTCTGTATTTAAGATGTATCTAAGTCTGTGTTCTTGTTGTTCTTAGTCTTGATAAGGTGCTGGGCTGGACAAGCGTGTTGCCATGTTGGCGCTTGTCTTGAGCTCTGTATTGATAAGCTGATTACCCCTGTGGTAGCTTGTCTCGAGTCTCGTCTCGGCAAGCCGGTTGCCCTTGTGGTAGCTTGTCTCAGGCTCAGTATGGACAAGTGGGTTGCCTCATGGAAGCTGTCCTGAGTTCTTATCTTGACTAGCCATTTTTTAACTTGTCTCGAGTCTTATGTTTGTTGCTGTGTTCCTTGTGTGAATCTAGTTATGTGTGAATCTAGTAAAGTTCAAACAAAGTACTGTATATTTGCCTCTCACCTCGTTTCTGTGCTTGGGTCCAGAACCTACATTACCCGGAGAGCACGGCCCCGTGTCTACACGGCCCCGTGGCTCCCACCCCATCACACAATCAGGGATTAAGCTGGCTGCCTGGAGCCGGGCAGCACTTGTATATAGTTTTGGGCAAGTAATGTATATAGGATTAAGGTAGAATGTGTTAATTTTGTTTTTATATTGCAATTCAGTAGTGATATTATTAGTGGAGAAGTTTTAAGTGTGGTACCATCTCAGAATTGTATTGTGGATCGAGGTCACGGGAACTGATTACACTCCCCCCCGAGCCAGGGGACTTGGCGGGATGTTTTTTCAATCTTTTTCAGAGCTCCGGAAGGCGCAGAGGACCAGCGTGTCATGGGATTCGAGAAAGAAAGCACTCCTAGCCCGCAAAGGAAGGTCTGCAGGAGGCGGATGCCCACAACATTTAAACTGTTACCGGAAATTCAATTTAAGACTAAGAATTTACAAAAACTTGTTAATTATTTTCGTGCTTGTTTGGAGTTAAGGGAACAAACAGCATTGCCCAAGAATTGTTGTGCTTGCAGTTCATGAATATTTGAAATACATTTCTGGCTGAGGAACAGTGCCATTTAATAAAGTGCCAGGCAATTGAATTGTAATTAAAAAAAAAGGCGGAAGCTCGTTGTCTTCCATGTGCATTTTTAGCGGATATGTTGGCTGGGTGACAATCCCATTAAAGATGTTGTATCATGTCAAAATTATGTTACAAGCAGTGCAGGGGCGTCGGACCCCCTCCATGCTTGAATTATTATGAACATAAGTGGTGCAGGGGCATCGGACCCCCTCCATGTATAGATTCTTTAATTAATTTTGGTTTTCTTTCGATAGATGCCTACCATACTGCGATTCTCCCTGGGCAGGGGAGATGGAGCTGTCGGGGGATCAAAGATAAATTTAGATAAGTATAAGGGAAGGTTGTTTGTGGGGGGTCAGAAATTATTGCTCACCTTTGGCCAGGATACTACAAGCAAGTTTTAGTATCCGATGGGGGACTGTAGGGATTTTGCAATAATTTCGAGATTTCTTACAGTTCTGAAGATTAAGTTTGATTAAATGAATACCTGGGTAATATACCTTAAAAAATCCAGGGATCAAAATGGCCATCAGACCGCATGGCAGAAGACAAAAGGCGTGAAAAGGCAGCCTGCTGTGTCTGTGACAAAGGTTCAATGGAGCAGTCAATCTGCCAATCAAAGGGGAGTTCTCCTCCCTGCAGGAGACAATCGACAGAAACTGTGTTTATTTATTCAAAAGATTAACCACTTGACTGCGGTTTCAGTTTGACCACAGGACAAAGACATTTGTTTACCCAAGCAATCAAGGAAATAAACATAACAGAAAATGCTGGAAAAACTCAGCAGGTCAGGCAACATCCGTGGAGAGAAATTTGAGTTGATGTTTCGTGTCGAACCCTTCTTCAAAACTGGAAAGAAAAGAAGATAGTTCGGAGGCAGGTTTTTTTTCAAACCGCTGCAGCTTTACTCGATAGCCCATCACAGACAATGAGGACACATTTCAAACCACTAAAGCTTTATTCGAAAGCCCATTCACAGACAACGAGGACACATTTAAACTGAAAAGAAAAACAGTTTAAACGAATGGGTAATTCATCAAAACCCATTACAGACAATGGGGACAGTTTGGATCCCTTTTGTTTAGCCCAGATACATCCGGATCTGGGCGGGAAGATTTTGGCCCCAAATGGGGTATAAAAGATAGCTTCTCAGAAGCCATCTTTCTCTCTGTGGCCTCGCCTCCGTGCTCTCTACAACGTGGGAGCCTGCCTAAAGGAGTGGAACACCAGCAGTTTACT
The DNA here is from genome assembly GCF_052327205.1 of Somniosus microcephalus. NCBI lineage: Eukaryota > Metazoa > Chordata > Chondrichthyes > Squaliformes > Somniosidae > Somniosus > Somniosus microcephalus. The sequence goes on from NC_141016.1 coordinate 20,468,024, forward strand.
TTTAAAATACTGGGGTGTTTTTACTTCGGGGCAGTGAAGATCAAAGATTGCAGGGCATGGAGCAGGCATTCTTCATTGGTGAGCATATATTATTCTGGCCCATTAAAAGGCAACTTAGAATAGGCATAGGGGTGGGAATTAAGTGGGAATTTTGTTAGAACTGTGATTTTAGTCGATTTTCCCTCGTTGTGTCCGTTCTCTCCTCCCCTATTTAAGTAACAGTGTTGCACTAGCAGAGAAAGCTGTAGTGAACACTGAGAGTAGCTGTATTAAAGTGCTGTTTTTAAGTAAAAGCCACTAAGCAAAGGTGCTGTAGTGAGCAAGGTGTTTCTATATTAAAAGTGCTATTAAAAAGGGTGTTGCACGAAGCAGAGAAGTGCTTCAGTGGACACTAAGGGTTCTGTATTAAAGTGCTGTTGTTAAGTAAAAGCCACTAAACAAAGGTGCTTTAGTGAGCAAGGTGTTTCTATATTAAAAGTGCTATTAAAAAGGGTGTTGCGCTAAGCAGAGAAGTGCTTCAGTGGACACTAAGCGGTCTGTATTAAAGTGCTGTGTTTAAGTAAAAGCCACTAAGCAAAGTTGCTGTAGTGAGCAAGGTGTAGCTGTATTTAAAAGTGTTGTATTTAAATAAAGGAGTGTTGCACTGAGCAAAGAGCGCTCTAGTGGACACTAAGTGTACTGCGTTAAGCAAAAGTGCTGTCCCAGGCACAAGTGTGCTGTATCGATTATTTTAAGTTGTTTCTTTCTTTTTGTTTCAATAAATACTGGTCTGATTTGCACCCAAACCATGAGTCTCAGTGTCTTTCTGTCCACATCGCTACCGAATAAGTCCGGCAGTCAGAACCAGGAATAGGGGAGCACTTCAAAACCGCATGGGGGTCCCTGGAGCAGCTCAGAGGCTTCTGACTGGCCAGAGACAATAACCCCAACCCCACTTCTAGTGTGTAATTCCTACAGATGGCGCCACCAGCTGGCCGTCCAGTGTTATTTCATGAGTAGTTTCTTGATGATGAGATTTATGACACCTGGTACTGAGCCCTGTGGAACCCCACTGGAAACAGCCTTCCAGTCACAAGTACGCCCGTTGACCATTACCCTTTGCTTCCTGCCACTGAGCCAATTTGCATCGAACTTGCCTCTTTCCCTTGGATCACATGGCCTTTTCCTTTTCTGAAGAGTTTGCCGTGCGGGACCCTGTCAAAAGCCTTGCTAGAATCAATATAGCCTACATCAAATGCACTACCCTCAACGACCCTCCTTGTTACCTCCTCAAAAATTTAATCAGCTTAGACAGCCACGACATTTCCTTAACAAATCCTTAAAATATTTACCTACTGCCAGAGAAACCAAACATTATAAACTGAGTCACTGGGAGACCCTGTACACAATAACACATTAATATTGAACATTTAAACAATATATAACACTCCAACAAAATCCCCGGAAATAATTCTAAACATACACACTCTGCAAATTTCAAAATGCTCAAAGAGACACGGTATAATTATTGAAAGAATCCATCAGGCCACAGAAAATCAGGGAAAAAAGCTTGAAGTGAAAACATTAACATTTGAGCTAACTGAAAGAGATATCTTGTAAATACCAATAAATACACATGATTATCCTGTTAATGAAACAGTCCTGCAAAATCATCTTGCAAGTATTATTGGTTTCACAATAACAGCCTGTAAACATTGGCAGCATTAGGAATAGGAAGTAAGGTAACATATGAATAAATAGTAGTGATATAGGGCTAACGGGCCCAAATTATGCCCGAGACAGAGAATATATGAGACTGTGAATATTGTGAGCAAAAGGGCTGGCAGTGGAATGTTAAGTGAGGGCTAGGCACCAACATGTCTACATAAAGTGGTGATAATTCAGGGATTAGTAAATGCTTGAGTGTGCAAAATTTTCTGAGATGGGGAAGTGCTGACCCCTAAGATGGATCTACCCACTCAAGCGTGCAACATGTCCAGAGAACAAGCCGCAATGAGCACGTGCAAGAGGAACAAGTCGTGTGTGTGTGACTACTGGAGTACTTACATCCTCATCTTACATGGCTGGCGTGCATACCTTTCAACCTTGAGTACTACCGGCATGCTTACGTGCCAGCATTATGTTAATCTTACATAGCATCATAGAAACTTACAGCACAGAAAGAGGCCATTCCACCCGCCATGCGTGTGCTGGCCCTTTGAAAGAGCAATCGTGCTTAGCCCCACATCCCCGCTTTTTGTCCGTAACCCTGTTAGTTCCTCATCCTCATGTATCTGTCCAACTCCCTTTTAAAATTATTTATTGAATTAGCTTCTACCACCTTTTCAGGTAGAGCGGTTCAGATCTTGACAAGGCTCTGAGTGTAAAAATGTCTCCTCATCTCCCCGCTAGATCTTTTGCCAATGATTTTAAATGACCTCTGGTTATTGACCCACTCGCTAGTGGGAATCATTTTTCTCTATCTACTCTATCAAAACCCCAGATCATCTTGCAAATCTCTATTAGGTAACCTTTTAACCTTCTCTGTTCCAAGGTGAACAATAATAACTTTTCCAATCTTCCCTCATTACTGTAGTTCTTCTTCACTGGTAACATCCTGTTAAACATCCTTGTCATAAATCTCATCATCAAGAAACTACCTATGAAATAACACTGGACGGCCAGCTGGTGGCGCCGTCCAAGGAGTATAAATACTCGGGCGTTGGCCCCAGCTTGCCAGGGACATTTTGTAAAGACAAAGGAGTTAGTGGACACAACTAGGCTTCCATGTTGTGAAATAAATTGATTAAAGCCTTGCTTTATGCTCAAACCAAGTGCATAGTGAGTTTTATTACATCAATTTAATCAACTTAATATCGACTCCACGCTTTGGGTGATTTCAGGAACAGCCAGCTATGACTCGAACTGTAGAAGGGAACTCAGACAAGTAATCGATCCATCATGGAGAAACTACTCAGCCCCGCCCGTCTTGACCTGGACCCGAATTCACTTATAGCTGCTAAGGTATGAAAACACTGTAATCGTACTTTTAGCAACTTCCTCAGGGTGTGTGGTGAAAATGTTCCAGATAAATTAGAAATACTTGCTAATTATGTATCCCCTCATGTGTTTGATTATATCGAAGACTGTGTAGATATGACGCCGCTATCCAAATACTACAGCAGCTATATGTCAAGTCTCCAAATGAAATTTTTTCTCGGCATCTACTGGCCACAACTCGACAACAACCCGGGGAATCACTTGATGAATTCCTTCAGAAACTTCGCAGACTCAGCAAGGATTGTAATCTTAAAGCTGTTACAGCTGAGCAGTACCAGGAGGAGTTAATTTGTGATTCCTTTATTAACGGGATTGCGTCTCCCTCCATACATCAGCGTCTGTTGGAGAATAAAACCCTCAAATTACAGGCTGCCTATGACCAGGCATGTTCTCTGGACTTAGCAAAGAGGAATGCAGACACCTATCTTTCACCACGTGCACGGGCTGCTGCTATCTCTTTTAGTGACTCTTTCAATAGGCCTCGGGCGGAAGCCCTCATGGATGATGACTCCAACCCGGCTGATGACAACCCTACCCTAGAAACCTACACTGATGATGATCCCGCCCTAGCGACATCTTGGCAATCTGGAAGGAAGTGTTTCTTCTGTGGAGGAGCGCTCCATTATAGGAAATTTTGTCCTGCTCGTAACGCGACCTGCAATCATTGCAGCAAGAAAGGTCACTTTTCTAAGGTATGCCAGTCAAGAGCCGCTGTTAGTAAGAAAGGCCACTTTTCTAAGGTATACTGGTCGAGAGCTCCTGTTAGTTTTGCAGCTACTATCTATAAAACTGCTCCTCCCCCAAGAGCCACTTCTAAGGTTACAGCTGCAATCTATAAAACTGCTCCTCCCCCAAGAACCACTACTAAGGTTACAGCTGTCAAGGGTAAAACTGCCCCTCCTCCCATCACTGCTGTTTTTCCCCAAAGTTTGTCCCATGCAGCCATGAAGGTTTCGATAAATGGACACATTTTGAGTGCACTAATCGACTCATGCAGCTCTGACAGCTTCATTAGTGAGTGGGCTGTCAGTAAGTTAAAATTGCGCATTTACTCCTTGGACAGGGAAATTGCAATGGCTCTGACGACACTGACCACCAATTCTTCCGGATTTTGTCTTGTCGACCTTATTCTCAATGGCCGCACTTATTTCTCCACCCAGCTCGGGGTGCTCAAGAACCTATGTAGTGATGTGCTCCTGGGACAGGATTTCCAGAAACAACACAGAAGACTCACTTTCGAGTTTGGAGGGCCAAAGCCGGAGCTTACTATTTCCAAAGTACCATTCTGTGCTCTTTCGGCAGCTTTGCTCGACGAGCCCTCCTTGTTTGCCAATCTTTCCCCCCGATGTAAACCCATAGTCACTACCAGAGGCTCAGGTAGGCCCCAGTGTGGCATCGGCAGTGGGTGGAGGCGGAGCTGAGCGGCAGAGCGACTACAAGAGGCCCCAGAGGCTCAGGTAGGCCCCAGTGCAGCATCGGCAGCGGGTGGAGGCGGAGCTGAGCGGCAGAGTGACTACAAGAGGCCCCAGAGGCTCAGGTAGGCCCCAGTGCGGCATCAGCAGCAGGTGGAGGCGGAGCTGAGCGGCAGAGCGACTACAAGAGGCCCCAGAGGCTCAGGTAGGCCCCAGTGTGGCATTGGCAGTGGGTGGAGGCGGAGCTGAGCGGCAGAGTGACTACAAGAGGCCCCAGAGGCTCAGGTAGGCCCCAGTGCGGCATCGGCAGCGGGTGGAGGTGGAGCTGAGCGGCAGAGCGACTACAAGAGGCCCCAGAGGCTCAGGTAGGCCCCAGTGCAGCATCGGCAGTGGGTGGAGGTGGAGCTGAGTGGCAGAGCGACTACAAGAGGCCCCAGAGGCTCAGGTAGGCCCCAGGGCAGCATCGGCAGCGGGTGGAGGCGGAGCTGAGCGGCAGAGTGACTACAAGAGGCCCCAGAGGCTCAGGTAGGCCCCAGTGTGGCATCGGCAGCGGGTGGAGGCGGAGCTGAGCAGCAGAGCGACTACAAGAGGCCCCAGAGGCTCAGGTAGGCCCCAGTGCGGCATCGGCAGCGGGTGGAGGCAGAGCTGAGCGGCAGAGCAACTACAAGAGGCCCCAGAGGCTCAGGTAGGCGTACCAATCTCCAATCTCAGGCAAGGAGAGAGGTAAAAAGTATTCAAGGTGTGACGTCACCACAAAGCGGGTAAGTGATTGGTTGGTAAGTATTTCTCCCTTTTTAAGCTTAAATCTCCTTGGTTTATAGTTTATAAGGTGTGATATTCACCATCTAGAATCGAGGCAGAGGGTATTTAAGAATAATATTAATAAATTTAATTAATTACATAGAATGGGAGATCAGGCGATGTGTTGCTGCTGCAATATGTGGGAGCTGGTGGACACCATTGATGCTCACGGTGATCACATTTGCAGTAAGTGTTGGCTGCTTGAGGAATTCCGGCTCTGTGTTGAAGAGCTGGAGTCCGAGCTTCAAACACTGAGACACATCAGGGAGGGGGAGAGTTACCTGGACTCTGTGTATCAGGAGGTAGTCACACCAATTAGATTAATTAATTCAGATGTAGTCCGTGGCCAGGGTCAGGATGGTGTGACTAGAAGTGAGGCAGGTACGGGGATCCAGGAGGTAGTGTTGGAGGAGCCGCAGCCCTTGCACTTGTCCAACAGGTTTGAGGCTCTTACTCCCTGTGAGGATGGGAGCAGGGACTGCGGGGAGGATGAGCAACCTGGCCACAGCACCGTGGAGCGGGGGGCCATTCAAGTGGGGGGAGTTAAAAGAAATGTTGTAGTGGTAGGGGATAGTATCGTTAGGGGGATAGATAGAGTTCTCTGCAGCTGAGTGTGAGAGTCCTGAAGGCTGTGTTGCCTGCCCGGTGCCAGGGTTAAGGTCATCTCCTCTGGACTGGAGAGAAACTTGGAGTGGGAGGGGGAGGATCCAGTTGTCGTGGTCCATGTTGGTACCAACGACATAGATAGGACAAGGAAGGAGGTTCTGCTGAGGGAGTTTGAGCAGCTAGGGGCCAAATTAAAAAGCAGAACCACAAGGGTAATAATCTCATTATTACCTGAGCCACGAGCGAATTTGGCTAGGACAAATAAAATTAGAGAGTTAAATGTGTGGCTCAAAGACTGGTGTGGGAGAAATGGGTTTTGCTTCCTGGGACACTGGCACCAGTACTGGGGCAGGAGGGCGCTGTTCCATTGGGACGGGCTTCACTTGGCCAGTGCTGGGACTAGAGTCCTGGCGGATCATATAACTAGGGCTGTAGAGAGGGCTTTGAACTAACTAGTGGGGGGGGGGAGGTTCCTAGAGAGCAAATAATACAAATGACAACATAGAAGGTCATAGACTTAGGTAGCAGTGGGGAAATTAAAAACCAGAGCATGTCAGGAAGGGGCAGAAGGTAAAGTAATAAAAAGGGCAAAAGCAGGAACTAAGTGTCACAAAACATCTTTGAAAGTTCTCTATCTGAATGCACGTAGCATTCGTAACAAAATAGATGAGTTAATGGCACAAATAACTACATATGGGTATGATCTTGTGGCCATTGCAGAAACATGGCTGCAGGGTGACAATGCCTGGGAATTAAACATACCAGGTTATTTAACGATCAGGAAGGACAGGCAGGAAGGAAGGGGAGGTGGGGTGGCTATGTTAATAAAGGAAGGAATCACTGTAATACAGAGAAATGATATTGGGTCAAAAGATCAGGACAATGAAACAGTTTGGGTGGAGGTAAGGAATAATAAGGGGGTAAAAACAATAGTGGGCGTAGTCTATAGGCCTTGGAACTGTGGCAACTCTGTTGGACGGAGTATCAATCAGGAAATAGTTGAGGCTTGTAATAAGGGAACATCTATAATTATGGGGGATTTTAACTATCATATTAATTGGACAAATCAAATTGGGCAGGGCTGCCTTGAGGATGAGTTCATTGAGTGTATTAGGGATGGGTTTCTTGAGCAGTATGTAACTGAACCGACCAGGGGGCAGGCAACCTTAGATCTGGTCCTGTGTAACGAGACAGGATTAATTAAAAATGTCCTAGTAAAGGATCCCCTTGGAATGAGTGACCATAACATGGTTGAATTCCATATTCAATTAGAGGGTGAGAAGGTTGGATCTCAAACAAGCGTGCTAAGCTTGACTAAAGGAGACTATGAAGGTATGAGAGCGGAATTGAGTAGAGTGGATTGGGAAAATAGATTAAAGGGTAAGACGATACATGATCAGTGGTGTACATTTAAGGAGTTATTTTACAACTTCCAAAAAATATATATTCCACTGAGAAGAAAAGGGTGTAAAAGAAAAGACAGCCATCCGTGGCTAAGTAAAGAAATTAAGGATAGTATTCGACTAAAAACAAGGGCATATAAGGTAGCCAAATCTAGTGGGAGGATAGAGGATTGGGAAAACTTTAAAAGACAGCAAAAAATAACAAAAAGATTGATTAAGAAAGGGAAGATAGATTATGAAAGTAAATTAGCAAAAAATATAGAAACAGATAGTAAGAGTTTTTATAGTTATATAAAAAGATAAAGGTTGGCTAAAGTAAATGTTGGTCCCTTAGAGGATGAGACCGGGAAATTAATGGTGGGAAATATGGAGATGGCAAAAACACTGAATGAATATTATACATCAGTCTTTACAGTAGAAGACACTAAGAATATCCCAACACTGGACAAACAGGGGGCTAAAGGGGGGGAGGAGCTAATCATGATCAAAATCACTAAGGAAGTGGTATTCGGTAAAATAATGGGACTCAAGGCGGATAAATCACCTGGACCTGATGGCTTACATCCTAGGGTCTTGAGGGAAGTGGCGGTAGGGATTGTGGATGCATTGGTAATAATTTTCCAAAACTCCCTGGACTCGGCAATGGTCCCGGCAGACTGGAAAACTGCTAATGTAATACCCTTATTTAAAAAGGGCAGTAGACAGAAGGCTGGAAACTATAGACCGGTTAGCCGAACATCTGTGGTAGGTAAAATTTTGGAGTCCATTATTAAGGAGACAGTAACAGGACATTTGGATAATCAAAATTTAATAGGACAAAGTCAGCATGGTTTTATGAAGGGGAAGTCATGTTTGACAAATTTGCTGGAGTTCTTTGAGGAAGTAACATATAGGGTGGATAAAGGGGAACCAGTGGACGTAGTGTATTTAGACTTCAAAAGGCATTTGACAAGGTGCCACACAAAAGATTATTGCTTAAGATGAAAAATCACGGGATTGGGGGTAATATTCTGGCATGGATAGAGGATTGGCTATCTAACAGAAGACAGAGAGTTGGGATAAATGGTTCATTCTCAGACTGGCAATCAGTAACTAGTGGTGTTCCGCAGGGGTCAGTGCTGGGTCCCCAACTCTTTACAATCTATATTAACAATTTGGAGGAGGGGACCGAGTGTAACATATCAAAGTTTGCAGATGATACTAAGATGGGGGGAAAAGTAGTGAGTGAGGAGGACATAAAAAACCTTCAAGGGGACATAGACAGGCTAAGTAAGTAGGCAGAGATTTGGCAGATGGAATACAATACTGGAAAGTGTGAGGTTATGCACTTTGGCAGGAAAAATCATAGAGCAAGTTATTATCTTAATGGCAAGAAACTGGAAAGTACTGAAGTACAAAGGGATCGGGGGGTCCTGGTGCACGAAACTCAAAAGGTTAGTATGCAGGTGCAGCAAGTGATTAAGAAGGCCAATGGAATGTTGGCTTTCATTGCTAGGGGGATAGAATATAAAAATAGGGATGTATTGCTTCAGTTGTACAAGGTATTGGTGAGACTGCACCTGGAATACTGCGTACAGTTTTGGTGTCCATACTTAAGAAAGGACATACTTGCTCTCGAGTCAGTACAAAGAAGGTTCACTCGGTTAATCCCGGGGATGAGGGGATGGACATATGAGGAGAGGTTGAGTAGATTGGGACTCTACTCATTGGAGTTCAGAAGAATGAGAGGCGATCTTATTGAAACATATAAGATTGTGAAGGGGTTGGATTGGGTGGATGCAGGGAAGATGTTCCCGATGATGGGTGAAACTAGAACTAGGGGGCATAGTCTTAGAATAAGGGGCTGCTCTTTCAAAACTGAGATGAGGAGGAACTACTTCACTCAGAGGGTGGTAGGCCCATGGAATATGCTGCCCCAAGAAACTGTAGAAGCTACATCATTACATAAATTTAAAACAGAAATAGACAGTTTCCTAGAAGTAAAGGGAATTAAGGGTTACCGGGAGCGGGCAGGAATTTGGACATGAGTCTAAGTTCGGATCGGTCATGGCCCTGTGGGTAGCGGAGCAGGCCCAGGGGCCATGTAGCCTGATCCTGCTCCTATTTCGTGTGTCTAATTCTGTTAGATGCAGGAGATGGTTCTGTGATAGTGGATTGGCTGTTAGGATCAGATCAGCCATGATCTTATTGAATGGCGGAGCAGGCTCGAGGGGCCGATTGGCCTACTCTTGCTCCTATTTCTTATGTTCTTATGTTCTTAAATCACGATGTTTCAGCCGAGATGATCGAGCCTTTATCGAGGCAGAAATCTCTCGCCTTCTAGCTGATGGTATCATTGAGCCATGTTCATCTTCCTGGTGGGCTCAAGTCGTCATTGTTAAAAATCCTCTGAAGCAACACAAGAAACGTCTTTGCATCGATTACTCGCAAACTATTAACCAGTATACCGAACTGGATGCCTACTCACTACCACGCATTGATGACATTGTCAATAACCTTGCCAACTACAAGGTATTTTCAACTTTTGATTTCAAGAGTGCATATCATCAAGAACCGTTAACAGACTCTGACAAAAAGTATACGGCCTTTGAGGCCAATGGTCGGCTTTACCAGTTTTGTTGCCTTCCATTTGGGGTCGCCAATGGGGTGGCCATTTTTCAACGGGCAATGGATAGCCTAGTCAAACAGGAGAACTTAACGGACACTTTTCCATATCTAGATAATATCACCATTGCTGGTCATGACCAGAAGGAGCATGATGCCAACCTCCAGAAATGTTTTGACGTTCTCCATCATCGCAACTTAACCTTAAATGAGTCCAAATCTGTGAAATCAGTACCATCAGTCAACATCCTTGGCTACTGGGTGGGCAACGGTGTCATCAATCCGGATCCGGAGTGACTTCGTCCGCTTCAGGAGCTCCCTCCCCCTATGAATCTCGGCTCTCTTCATCGGGCACTCGGCATGTTCGCCTATTATGCAAAATGGATACCCCACTTCTCCAACAAGATCCAGCCCCTGCTTCACGCAAAGTCATTTCCATTGGAGGCAATGGCTATTTCAGCTTTCAACCTCTTCAAGCGACAACTGGAAAAAGCCACGCTTCATTCTATTGATGATAAATCTTCCTTTTGTGGTCGAGTGCGATGCATCGGATGTGGCGATCTCTGCTACCTTGAATCAAGGTGGTCGACCCGTTGCATTTCTGTCCAGAACTTTGCAGGGTAGCGAGCTCCATTATCCTCCTGTCGAGAAGGAGGCTATGGCCATCATCGAAGCGGTACGTAAATGGAGCCATTTTCTCGCTCGTTGCCATTTCACACTTATAACCGATCAGCGCTCCATGGCCTTTATGCTGGATAACCGGAAACGCACTAAGATCAAGAATAACAAAATACAACTCTGGAGGATGGAATTGGCTGCCTTTGGATACACCATACATTATCGACCCGGCAAAGAGAATGTGGCCCCGGATACCCTCACGTGGGCATTCTGCTCTTCTATGTCAAATTCAACTCTGGCGCATCTTCATACTGACTTATGCCATCCTGGCGTTACCCGTATGTTGCACTTTGTGTGATTTAAAAATCTCCCATTTTCTACGGAAGATGTGAAAAGAACGTGCTCCTCCTGTAAAATTTGTGTGGAGTTAAAACCGCAATTCTTCCATCCATCGGATGTCTCGCTCATACACGCTATGCAGCCTATGCAGCGACTCAGCATTGACTTTAAAGGGCCATTGCCTTCCTCAACGCGGAACACCTACTTACTGACTATGGTGGACAAATATTCACGCTTTCCCTTTGCTTTCCCCTGTCCCAATATGTTTACTTCCACAGTGATCAAATGCCTTGATCAAGTCTTTTCCCTTTGCGGTACTGCCAATTTCATCTACTCCTTCATGTCAAGCGAACTCAAAAGTTATCTCTCCCAACGGGGAATCACCACAAGTAAAATGACACCATACCATCCCATCGGTAACGGACAGGTTGAGAGATACAATGCTATCATTTGGAACGCTGTTCACCTTGCGCAGAGGTCACGCAATCTACCAGACCAGCAGTGGGAAACTATGCTCCCTGATGCGTTGCATTCCATCAGGTCTCTCCTTTCTACTTCTATCAATGTCACACCTCATGAGCGATTCTTCAGCTTCCATCGTTGCTGCACCCATGGGACATCTCTACCGTCATGGTTGGCAGCTCCTGGCCCCGTGCTGCTCCGAAGATTCGACAGATCGTCAAACACCGATCCTCTATTCGACGAGGTAGAACTTACAGACGTCAACCCCACGTATGCCCACATGCGGTACCCGGATGGCCGGGAGTCCACCGTCTTGCTCCGGGACCTGGCTCCCTGTCCGACTGGTTCCACGGACCCAACTGATGGAGGGACCCGTGGGGATGAGGCCGGCTCTGTGCACCCCCCCCAAGGATGACGCCCTACCGGGGACATCGAGGGATCTACTGGCTGCCCCACCAGATCCACTCGGGGAGCTGAGTGCTCCCCGTGGGATGGCCACCCCGGGCCAGGACGCCGGTCAATCTCTGGCTAACCAACGGGACGAAGCCAGTTCTGTGCCTGTGGGAACCTGCACCTGGAGTCACAATCTCCCCAGCCTCCCTCGGGTTGATCAGAGCAACACGGACCCTGTCGATCCACCGGCACAGATCAAGCGGCCCAGGGACCAAGACACGGTCTGGGGAGACGTGCCTTCTGGCCATAAACAAAAATCTAAAAGACTGTGGCTATTCGTGGTCCGCCTAATCCGTTAAGAGGAAGTCGTCGGATTTCCAAATCTTTTAGGCAGGAAGAATGTCATAAATCTCATCATCGAGAAACTACCTATGAAATAACACTGGAAGGCCAGCTGGTGGCGCCGTCCAAGGAGTATAAATACTCGGGCATTGGCCCCAGCTTGCCAGGGACATATTGTAAAGACAAGGGAGCTAGTGGATACAACTAGACCTCCATGTTCTGAAATAAGTTGATTAAAGCCTTGCTTTATACTCAAACCAAGTGCATAGTGAGTTTTATTACGTCAATCCTCTGTACACTTTCTAAGGCCTTTATATATTTCCTGACGTGTGGTGCCTAGATTTGCTCACAATACTTAAGCTGAGGCCTAACCAGTGATTTATGAAGTTCTAGCATCGTCTCTTTGCTTTTATATTTTCTTCCTGTATTTATGAACCCAGCTGACCCATAAGCTTTTTAAACATCCTTGTCAACTTGCCCTGCCACATTTAAGGATTTGTGTATATGGACACCAAGATCTCCCTGCTCATCTACCCTTTTCAAAATCCTGCCATTTATTGAGTACTGTCTTTCCATATTAGTCCTCCCAAAGTGCATGCCTTCACACTTCTCCATAGTGAACTCCATCTGCCATGCTCTGCCCATTTCACCATCCTGTCTATGTCATCCTGAAGCCTATAGCTATCCTCATCACTATCTATTACTTTGCCAAGTTTCGTTTAATCTGCGAATTTCATAATGCTACTCCCTACACTCTCGTCTAGGTCCTTTATAAAAATTGAAAAGAGTAATGGACCCAAAATGTTACCCTTGGGTAACACCACTGCAGTTTAACTCGTTTCTCTCTATCTACCCTATCAACTCCTTTAATAATCTTATCTGTCTCAATTCTACCAACCTTTAATCTTCTAAATTGGAGGGAATACAAGCCTAGTCTATGTAACCTGTCTTCATAATTTAAACCTTTTAGCTCTGGTATTATTCTGGTGAGTCTGCACTGCACACCCTCAGCAATATTTCCTTCCTGAGGTGCAGTGTACAGAACTGAATGCAGTATTCCAGATGTGGTCTAAACAGAGGTTATACAACTATAGCATAACTTCTATGCCTTTGTATTCCAATCCCTTGATATGAAAGCTAACATTCCATTAGACTGTACAAGGACACACAAATCTCCCATCATACCAATATTTACTACTCTCTCACCATTTAAAATATATTCCGCTTTTCTATTCTTCATACCAAAGTGGAGAATTTCACATTTCCTCACATAGAAACATAGAAACATAGAAGATAGGAGCAGGAGTAGACCATTCATCCCCTTGAGCCTGCTCCGCCATTCAATGCGATCATGGCTGATCATCCAAATTCAGTACCTGGTCCCTGCTTTCTCCCCATACCCCTTGATCCCTTTAGCCTTAAGAAATATATCCAACACTTTCTTGAATATATTTAATGTATTGGCCTCTACTGCCTTCTGTGGTAGAGAATTACACAGCGTCACCACTCTCTGAGTGAAGAAATTCCTCCTCATTTCTGTTCTAAATGGCCTACCCCTTATCCTTAGACTGTGACCCTTGGTTCTGGACTCCCCAACCATCGGGAACATCCTTCCTGCATCTAGTCTGTCCAGTCCTGTCAGAATTTTATAAGTTTCAATAAGATCCCCTCTCATTCTTCTAAACTCCAGTGAGTACAAGCCCAATCGACCCAATCACTCCTCATACGTCATTCCTGCCATCCCAGGTATCAGCCTGGTGAATCTTCGCTGAACTCCTTCCATGGCAAGAACATCCTTCCTCAGATAAGGTGACCAAAACTGCACACAATACTCAAGATGTGGTCTCACCAAGGCCCTGTACAACTGCAGCAAGACATCTTTATTCCTGTACTCAAACCCTCTTGCTACGAAGGCCAACATGCCATTTGCCGCCTTAACTGCCTGCTGCACCTGCATGCTTACCTTCAGCGACTGGTGCACAAGGACACCCAGGTCTCGTTGCACTTCCCCTTCTCCCAATCTATTGCCATTGAGATAATAATCTGCCTTCCTGTTTTGCCACCAAGGTGGATAACCTCACATTTATCCACATTATATTGCATCTGCCATGCTTTTGCCCAATCACCCAACCTGTCCAAATCATACTGGAGTTTCTCGGCATCCTCCTCACAGCACACACGCCCACCCAACTTTGTGTTGTCTGCAAATTTGGAGATATTACATCTAGTTCCCTTGTCTAGATCATTAATATATATTGTGAATAGCTGGGGCCCAAGGACCGATCCCTACGGTACCCCACTAGTCACTGCTTGCCACTCGGAAAAAGACCCGTTTATTCCAACTCTTTGCTTTCTGTCTGCCAACCAGTTCTCTATCCAAGTCAATACCTTGCCCCCAATCCCATGTGCCTTAACTTTACACGCTGATCTCTTATGCAGGACCTTATCAAAAGCCTTCTGAAAGTCCAAATACACCACATCCACTGGTTCTCCCTTATCTATTTTACCAGTTACATTCTCAAAAAATTCCAGTAGATTAGTCAAGCACGATTTACCTTTTGTAAATCCATGTTGACTTTGTCCGATCCTGTCACTGCTTTCCAAGTGCTCTGCTATTACATCTTTTATAATGGACTCTAGCATTTTCCCCACTACCGATGTCTGGCTTAACGGTCTGTAATTCCCTGTTTTCTCTGTACCACCTTTTTTGAATAGTGGGGTAATATTAGCTACCCTCCAATCCATGGGTACTGTTCCAGATTCCATCGAATGCTGGAAGATGATCAGCAAAGCTTCAACTATTTCTAGGGCCACTTCCTTAAGTACCCTAGGATGTAGATTATCAGGCCTTGGGGATTTATCGGCCTTCAATCCCATCAATGTCTCTAACACCATTTCCCTACAAATACTGATTTCTTTCAGTTCCTCCCTTTCATCAGACCGTATGTTCCCCGACATCTCTGGGAGGTTATTTGTGTCCTCCTTTGTGAAGACAGAACCAAAATATGTATTTAATTGGTCAGTCATTTCTTTGTTCCCCATTATAAATTCCCCTGATTCTGACTGCAAGGGACCTACGCTTGACTTCACCAATCTTTTTCTCTTCACATATCTATAAAAGCTTTTACAGTCAGTTTTTATGTTCCCTGCAAGGTTACTCTCATATTCTATTTTCCCTTTCTTAATCAATCCCTTTGTCCTCCTTTGTTGAATCCTAAACTACTCCCAATCCTCAGGTTTACTGCTTTTTCTGGCCAATTTATATGTCCTCTCCTTGGATCTTATGCTATCCCCAATTTCCCTTGCTAGCCACGGTTGAGTCACCTTTTTTGTTTTATTTTTATGCCAAACTGGGATGAACAAATTCTGTAATTCATCCATGCTCTCTTTGAATGTTTGCCATTGCCTATCCACCATCAACCCTTTGAGTGACATTCCCCAATCAATCCTACCCAACTCACGCCTCAGACCATCGTAGTTTCCTTTATTGAAATTTAGGACCCTTGTCTCTGATTCGACTACTTCATTCTCCATCTTAATGAAGAATTCAATCATATTATGATCGCTCCGACCCAAGGGGCCTCGTACAACAAGATTGCTTATTAATCCTTTCTCATTACATAATACCCAGTCTAAGATGGCCTGATCTCTGGTTTGTTCCTCGACATATTGGTCCAGGAAGCCATCCCTTAAACACTCCAGGAATTGCTCCTCCACAGTATTGTTACTAATTTGGTTAGTCCAATCTATATTTAGATTAAAGTCACCCATGATGACTGCTGTGCCCTTATTGCACGCTTCTCTAATTTCCCTTTTAATGCCATCCCCAACCTCCACATTTCTGTTTGGAGGTCTATATACCACTCCCACTAATGTTTTCTGCCCCTTGGTATTTCTCAGCTCTACCCATACAGATTCAACATCATCAGAGCTAATATCCTTCCTTACAATTGTGTTAATCCCTTCTTTAACCAGCAATGCTACCCCACTTCCCTTTCCTTTTTGCCTATCTTTCCTGAATATTGAATACCCTTGGATGTTGAGTTCCCAGCCTTGGCTATCCTGGAGCCATGTTTCCGTAATCCCAATCAAATCATATTCGTTTACCTCTATTTGTGCAGCGAATTCATCCACCTTATTATGAATGCTCCTCGCATTAATACACAAAGCCTTCAGGCTTGTTTTTTTAACGCTCTTACACCTATTAGAATTATTATTTACTGTGGCCATGTTTGATTTAAACCGTTGATTTCTCTGACTGCCACTTTTGTTTTTCTCCTTTCTATCTTTTGCTTTTATCCTTGTTTCCCTTTCCTCTGTCCCCTTGCTCAGGTTCCCAACCTCCTGCCATGATACATCATCTGCCACCTTCCTGCTCACTCACGGAACCTGTCTATATCCCTCTGCTGCCTTTTTGCGTCCTCCTCACTGCTGACTTTCCATCTAGCTTTTTATCATCAGCAAACTTTGATACATTGCACTCGATTCCTTCATCTAAGTAATTGATATAGATTGTAAATATCTAAGGCTCAACCTCTGATCCTTGTGGCACCCCACTAGTTACAACCTGCTAATCTTAAAATAACCATTTACTCCTAATCTCTGTGTCTGTCCATTAACCAATCCTGAATCCATGCAAATGACACTGGCACCAGTACTGGGACAGGAGAGAGCTGTTCCATTGGGACGGACTTCACTTGGCCAGTGCTGGGACTAGAATCCTGGCGAATCGAATAACTAGGGCTGTAGGGAGGGCTTTAAACTAATTATTGGGGGGGGGGAGGTTTCAAGAGAGCGAAAAATAAAAATGTCAGCGGAGAAGGCAATAGAGCAAGGTAGCAGTGGGGGAATTAAAAACCAGAGCATGTCAGGAAGGGACAGAATATATAAAGATAAAGGTAAAGTAGTAAAGGGGGTAAAAGCAGGAATAAATTGTCACAAAACATATTTAAAAGTTCTTTATCTGAATGCACGCAGCATTTGTAACAAAATAGACGAGTTGACGGTACAAATAACTACACATGGGTATGATCTGGTGGCCATTACGGAGACATGGCTGCAGGTTGACCATGACTGGGAACTAAACATCCAGGGGTATTTGACTATTAGGAAGGACAGACAGGAAGGTAAGGGAGGTGGGGTGGCTGTGTTAATAAAGGATGGAATCACTGCAATAGTGAGAAATGATATTGGGTCAAAGGATCTAGATAGTGAAACGGTTTGGTGGAGATAAGGAATAATCAGGGGAAAAGTCACTAGTGGGCATAGTCTATAGGCCTCCTAACAGTTGCAACTCTATTGGTCAGAGTATAAATCAGGAAATAGTTGGGGCTTGTAATAAGGGAACAGCTATAATCATGGGAGATTTTAACTTTCATATTGACTGGACAAATCAAATTGGGCAGGGCAGCCTTGAGGAAGAGTTCATAGAGTGCATTAGGGACGGGTTCCTTCAGCAGTATGTTACTGAACCAACCAGGAGGCAGGCAATCTTAGATCTGGTCCTGTGTAATGAGACAGGGTTAATAAAAAAATGTCCTAGTAAAGGATCCCCTTGGAATGAGTGAACATAACATGGTTGAATTCCAAATTCAGTTGGAGGGTGAGAGAGTTGGATCTCAAACCAGCGTACTAAGCTTAAACAAAGGAGTCTATGAAGGTATGAGAGTAGAGTTGACTAAAGTGGACTGGGAAAATAGATTAAGGTGTAAGACGGCACATGAGCAGTGGTGTACATTCAAGGAGATATTTCACAACTTTCAAGAAAAATAAATTCTACTGAGAAAAAAGGGACGTAAAAGAAAAGACAGCCATCTGTGGCTAAGTAAAGTAATAAAGGATAGTATCCGACTGAAAACAAGGGCATATAAAGTCGCCAAATCTAGTGGGAGGATAGAAGATTGGGAAGCATTTAAAAGCCAGCAAAGAATAACTAAAAGATTAATTAAGAAAGGGAAGATAGATTATGAAAGTAAACTAGCAAAAAATATAAAAACAGATAGCAAAAGTTTCTACAGTTATATAAAAAGAAAAAGGGTGGCTAAAGTGAATGTTGGTCCCTTAGAGGACGAGACTGGGAAATTAGTGGTGGGGAACATAGAGTTGGTAGAAACGCTGAACAAATATTTTGTATCAGTCTTTACAGTAGAGGACACTAAAAATATCCCAACACTGGACAGACACGGGGCTATGGGGGGGGGGAGGAGCTAAACATGATTAAAATCACTAAGGAGATGGTACTCGGTAAGGTAATGGGACTTAAGGCAGATAAATCCCCTGGACCTGATGGCTTACATCTTAGGGTCTTGAGAGAAGGAGCGGTAAGGATTGCGGATGCATTGGTGGTAATTTTCCAAAACTCCCTGGATTCGGGAAAGGTCCCAGCAGATTGGAAAACTGCTAATGTAAAGCCCTTATTTAAAAAGGGAGGTAGACAAAAGGCTGGAAACTATAGACCAGTTAGCCTAACATCTGTGGTTTGTAAAATATTAGAGTCCATTATTAAGGAAGCAATAACAGGACATTTGGATAAGCATAATTTAATCGGACAGAGTCAGCATGGTTTTATGAAGGGGAAGTCATGTTTGACAAATTTGCTCGAATTCTTTGAGGATGTAACAAACAGGGTGGATAAAGGGGAACCAGTGGATGTGGTGTATTTGGACTTCCAGAAGGCATTTGACAAGGTGCCACACAAAAGATTACTGCACAAGATAAAAAATCACGGGATTGGGGGTAATATGGGTGGAAGATTGGCTATCTAACAGAAAACAGAGAGTTGGGATAAATGGTTTATTCTCGGGTTGGCAATCAGTGACTAGTGGTGTTCCGCAGGGGTCAGTGCTGGGACCCCAACTCTTTACAATCTATATTAACGATTTGGAGGAGGGGACAAAGTGCAATGTATCCAAATTTGCCGATGATACAAAGATGGGAGGGAAAGCAGTGAGTGAGGAGGACATAAAAAACCTGCAAAAGGACATAGACAGGCTAGGTGACTGGGCAGAAGTTTGGCAGATGGAATGTAATGTTGGAAAGTGTGAGGCAGAAAAAATCAAAGAGCAAGTTATTATCTAAATGGAGAGAAACTGCAAAGTGTTACAGTACAAAGGGATCTGGGGATCCTGGTGCATGAAACACAGAAGGTTAGTATGCAGGTACAGCAGGTGATCAGGAAGGCCAATGGAATCTTGGCTTTTATTGCAAGGGGGATGGAGTATAAAAGCAGGGAAGTCTTGCTGCGAACTTTATTTTAATTCACCGCTCCATTCCCACTCACACCTCACCGTCCTTGGCCTCTTGCATTGTTCCACGGAAGCTCAATGTAAACTCGAGGAACAGCACCTCATCTTCCGATTAGGCACTTTGCAGCCTTCCACACTGAATATCGAGTTCAACAATTTCAGATCATAACCTCGGCCCCTATTACATTTTTACTTATATTTTTTCCCACCCCTTTGTTTTGGGTTTTCCCTCCCCCCCTTTCCTTTTTTTTCTCTCTCCCACATGGCAGCTGTCTCTCATTCTGCCAGTACACTTCGCACCTAATCTGAGCTGTCTTTTGTCTCCACTTGTCCTATTACCATCTCATCTGGTTTTGAATCCCTCTTAATGTCTCTTTACTTCTTTTGTTCTATCGCAGCCCTGCCTTCGATCTATTTCATTTCCTTTCCAGTTTTGAAAAAGGGTTCACCCGAAACGTCGACTCTAATTTCTCTCCACGGATGTTGCCTGGCCTGCTGAGTTTTTCCAGCATTTTCTGTTGTTATTTCGGATTTCCAGCATCTGCAGTATTTTGCTATCGCACTATTTAACTCTCTGATCTGCTTGTCCCTATGCTAATTTGTGCATGGCTCAGGTAATACCTTTAAGGTTTTGCTGTTTAATTTGGACCCCAGCTCCTCAAATTCACTCAGCAGAATCTCATTCCTTGTTATAACTATTTCGTTGGTTGTACATTGATCACAACAATTGGATCTTCACATTCCCACTCCAGATCCTTCTCCAGGTACGAGGAGATATTATTCATCCTGGCACCGGACAGGCAACATAGCCTTCAGAACCCCCGATCATTGCTGGAGAGAACAGTATCTATCCCCCTGACTATACTTTCTCCTACCACTACAACATTCCTTTTTACTCCCCACACTTGAATGGCCTCCTATATCACAGTGCCATGGTCAGTTTGCTCATCCACCCTGCAGACTTTGCCCTCGTCCACACAGGCAGCAAAAACTTCATATCTGTTGGGTAAGGCCAAAGGCCGAGGCTCCTCCAGCACTGTGCCTGGGGTCCCCTACCTGCCTCAGTTGCAGTCACACCCACCTGTCTCTGACCACTAACTAGACCTGTACTGCCACCTAACCTAAGGGGTGTGACTGCCTCCTAGATTAAAGTGTGCAGATAACTCTCCCCTCCCTAATGCACCAAATTGTCTGCACCTCAGACTCCAGTGTAACAACTCTGAGCTGAAGTTCCTCAAGATGCAGACACTTACTGCAGACATGGTCATCCGGAATTACGATGCTCTCCAAAATGCCCACATGCTACAGTTGTGGCACACCACCTGCACTACCATCCCTTTATAGCCTTGTTTTCATTATTTAGTTAATTAAACTTTATGTATTTAATTAACCTAGATTACAGTTTAATTTTTAACTAATTGCTCGATCTAGTTTAAGTTCTAGGTAGATGAAATTAAATAGTTGCCTGTAACACAAAGCACTTCAAGTGTTGGCGGCAAAAAGCAGCACCTCCTACCCCCTCTGCTCCAAATTCCCACACTCTCAAAATACCCAAGCCATCTGTTTAACTGCACTCCTTTTAGGACACTGTGCAGACCACTCTCTGCCTAGGTAGATACTGTTTAATTTTCCACTTTGGAGCCACACCCACGTTACAAGTGTTGTCTCATCTCCCTCATCACAGTAATTAGCAACTATTCAAGACAAATACTCACAGCTTACTGTAGCAAAATACTGCGGTTGCTGGAAATCCGAAATAACAACCGTCTTTTGTCTCCACTAGTCCTATCACCATCTTGCCTCGTTTTGAATACCTCTTAATGTCTCTTCATCTCTCTTTTGTTCTCTCATCCCCATTTCCCAGCCCCCAAACTGGCCTTTTAATCTGTTTCATTTCCTGTGTTTTTTCTCAGTTCTGACGAAGGGTTTTGACCTGAAACATTGACTCTATTTCTCTCTCCACGGATGTTGCCTGGCCTGCTGAGTTTTTCCAGCATTTTCTGTTGTTACTTACAGCTTACTGACCATTAACTGCCACTGGCTGGCAATTTCTGTTAACTACAGATTTTAAAGTTTAAAGTTAAATTCAAAATATTAAATTAAATTTCACTTTTTACAGCAAATACACACCCAGAACTTCCCAGAGATATCCACTCTCTCCAAATTCCGAAGTTCAACAATATTTTTAAGTGCACTTCATTTACTCTGCGCAGACTACCAGTTAGTTTGTTAAAATGCAGCTCTGCCCCTCCAGATACTTGGGATCTCCAAGCGCTGGGCTTTTCCAAACAGCATTAGGTTTCATAAGGCTTAGGTGAAGGTTTTTGGCACTCTTGGATGAGTCAGCAGAACGTGGGTTCAAGTTTCATGTCCGAGGGAGTGATCGACTGCCGGAGGTGCTATCTTTCGAACGAGGCATTAAACCGAGCCCCATCTGCTCTCTGGTAAAAGATGGACATAAATGATCTCATGGCAATATTTCGAAGAGCAGGTGGGTTCTCTCCGGTTTCCTGGCCAAAACTGATCACTCATCAAACATCTCTAAAAACAAATTATCTGGTCATTATCACATGTTCGTGTGAGCTTGCTCTGCGCAAATTTTCTGCTGCGTTTTCTACATTACAACAGTGACTGTACATCATTGGCTGTAAAGTGCTTTGGGACATCTGGAGGACGTGAAAGGCACTATATAAATGCTTGTCTTAATTATTCTCTAGTAAAATTGAAGGCAATGGGAATGAAGGGGAAAATGCTTCATTGGCTGGAGTCATACCTAGCAAAAAGGAAGTGGCTGTGGTTGCTGCAGGACAACCCCTGGATATTGCTGCAAGATTCTTCAGGGCAGTGTCCTAGGTCCATCCATATTCAACTGCTTCATCAGTGACTTCCCTCCATCATAAGTTTGGAAGTAGGGATGTTCGCTAATAATTGCACATTGTTAAGTTCCATTCGCAGCTCCTCAGCATTCGTGTCTGCATGCAGCAAGACCTGAACAACATTCAGGCTTGGTGTTATTGTGCACAGATCACTAAAGGTTCATGACCAATGTAGTGAAACTGTAGCTAAAGCTAACTAGGCACTGGGTTTTAATAATAGAACCATTCAAGATAAATCAAAGGATATCACTTTAACAGTATATAGGCCGCTGGTCAGACGGCATCTATTGTACTGTGCCCAGTTTTGTTGCCCCGAAATGATGGGTGATATAGTGCCTTTGGAAAAGGTCCAGAGGAGAGCTATAAGAACGATTCCTAGCTTAAAGAACCTCAGCTACTCAGATAGGCTCAAGGACCCTGATCTATTTATTTTAGAACAGCGTAGACTTAGAGGTGATCTGAAAGAGGTCTATAAAATAAGTAAAAGGCTGGATAGTGTTCCTATTGATAGACTATTCCAGGTCAACAGATTGGGGAGTACCAGAGGACACGAATTTCAACTATGTAAGGTTAGGAGTAGACTGGATGTTGGGTGGTCCTTTTCCCTGAGAAATGCGAGACTCTGGAATACTTTGCCAGCCAGTTTGTTGGGTGCTGACTTTCTGCATGCTTTCCAGAGAGAGCCGGACCGTTTCGTGACGGGGCAGAGATCAGATCATATAAAAGGTAGGTGTGCATGTGATCTCTTAGATGGTTTGATCGTTTTGATCTCCTGAGGGGCTTGTGAGGAATTTTACAGAGAATGCTTCTGTTATTGGCCCTAGGTATTTTCTCTCCTTGTCTGGCTTTCTCAGAAGATTACATTGCTGCGGGGGTGGGAGGTAGGGGGTTTGAAACAAGTGTTTAGCCATGATGGTCCGGTCATCATGGTGTGGGGCAGGCTTGACGGAGCAGCTGCTCAATTTTTGCCGCTCAATTTCGTATGTTAGTATTATTTACTGGGGGTTCCAGTGACTGGATAAATGTAAGCCCTTCATTCTGCAACAATATGTGCAGGGATTCCAAGGATTGGGTAAATATAGGTAACCCTTCATAATCGAATATAATTTATTGGGGATGCCGGGACGGGTTAAATATAGGCAGCACCACTCACCCCAGCCCCCAACCCCAACTGCCCCCATACTGTAACATTCTTTACTGCCGGATATAGTGTCAATGCAGATATTATCCATGGGTCCCCAAGCTGACCAGTTAAGCAGTTCAGGTACCAGGCCACATTGTGAAAACCGACCTGGTTAAGTGGTAATTACAGGATTGCAGCATATCTCAGAAATGAACTGACATCGAAAAAGTGCTCCTACTTCTAATAAATGGCGTCAGAGATTGTCTGTTCTACCCAATAGCTAGTAAAATAATATGTTAGGCTTTAGGGAGCTTTACGTTCCATCTGTGAAATATCTGGTTAAACATAAATTGTGATATATATATAAAACAGTTGGGATGAAAGGGGTTAACTGTACATGTTTGTTCAGTGACTGCAATTAACACCAGTCACCAGGGGCTCTAGTTGAGTAACTGGAGGGCTTGCCTCTGCTATAAATAGGGATCTCCTTTCAATGCGTTATCCCATATTGTTAGTGAGAGCAACACTTCCGGCACTAACAGGGATCAGCCGCTCTACAGAGAGGGAAGTAAAGCTCATAAAGTAAGAATAATAGACGTGACTGTTATTACAATGGATCGGAGTCATCCGGTACCATTAGAGGCTCTGATACTGTGGGCACTTTGGGATATTCAAAATGTGTACTATCCGCTGCTCGCTGCTGTTGGCGTCCCTGGTAAGTATCTACAAACAGCTGTTAATGTTATAAACCATGTTTAATTGTATTGTTGCTCTTTAATTTATTCTCCCATTTTCGCTGCTGTTGGTCTTAAATAAACCTATGCATCTATTATTATCACTTGCTGTTTGTCCCTTCTACTTATTATATTGCTCCCTGTTCCCTTAATATGATTACTGAAGTGACCTTCAACTAATGTTGCATCCGTCGTTTCAATCTTTTCAACAGGTGATACAGTCTGATTAAGTTTAAAATGTTCCAGAGTCTCCAGCACAATCGATGTTTCTGGACGAGTCTCCTTATTAAACAGCTTGCAGTCTGATGTCTGGCCTGACCGCTTGGATCGGATCAGAAATATGCGTTAATTGGTTCACTTTTTTGTCTTGCGTTGGTTATAACTAAATATTCAGGGCTTTAGTAAACTTGAAGGTTGATCGGGAGTACACTGGGAAATATCCATTAGTAATCGCCCGCTCTGTATCAGTGTCTCTGGTTCTGTATAGCGAAGATTACACGCGGAATTTGTGTACCACAAAATGTGTACTCGGTTGTATATTGATGGAGGGATTTCTAATTTTGCTGTGAAAAGACAATTTAATCAATTCCTGTATGACACAGTTCAACGATGGATCAGTGAGTCCCACTCTGACTCATTATCATCACCTGCTGTACTTTACTGTGAATGATTCCTGTTGGCTGTACGTGGAGTACTTTGAATAGTGAGATCCTTTAATATTTTACTCTCCCATATTCAGCAGGAATCCTGTTACTTTCTCAATAAGGGGTGAAGAATCCCCCGGTCCACATTGTTCCAGTTGTGTAGATACAGTCTGAAACCCAGTGATGGTAAATTGCATGTCATCTTATCATCAGTCAATTTAAAGTGACAGTCCATTCTAAGAAGTGAATTAGTAATGCAATTCGACATTGGAAGGACTCGCACCTCAGCTCCAGTAAGTGTCCACCCACAGGAATACTTTGGAGGAGGGATCGCAAGATAATGAAAAGCACATGGAACACATGAGTGAATTCCTCTCAATGAGCTGAATTACAGGGTCTCACCTGCGAACTCAGCTTGGAGCAGGAATTTAAACTTGTTCGTTTATTTATTTCGCAGTCCATTCTTGATTACTTATATTGTAAACCAGTCTCCAGCAGATAGCCCAATCATAGCAACAATAATTGCATCCATCACGATATGATTTACCGAAGATTCACCAGACTGATACCTGGGATGGCAGGAATCCTCCGTGGGTTTCCTCCGGGTGCTCCGGTTTCCTCCCACAGTCCAAAGATGTGCGGGTTAGGTTGATTGGCTATGATAAATTGACCCTTAGTGTTAGGGGGATTAAATACGCGGGGTTACAGGGCTAGGGTGGGATATGTGTTGGTGTAGGGGTTACGGGGATCAGGTGGGATATGTGTCGGTGCAGGCTCGATGGGCCGAAATGGCCTCTATCTGCACTGTGGGGTTTCTGTGTTTCTGTGATTCTATGAATGACGTATGAGGAGAGATTGGGTCGATTGGGCTTGTACTCGCTGGAGTTTAGAAGATTGAGAGGGGATCTCATTGAAACTTATAAAATTCTAACAGGACTAGACAGACTAGATGCAGGAAGGATGTTCACGATGGCGGGGGAGTCCAGAACCAGGGGTCACAGTCTAAGGATAAGGGGTAAGCCATTTAGGTCAGAGATGAGGAGGAGTTTCTTCACCCACAGAGTGGTGAACCTGTGGAATTCTTTACCACAGAAGGCAGTGGATGCCAATTCATTAAATATATTCAAGAAGGAGTTAGATGTATTTCTTAAGGCTAAAGGGATCAAGGGATATGGGGAGAAGGCGGGGACAGGGTACTGAATTTGGATGATCAGCCATGATCTCATTGAATGGCGGAGCAGGCTCGAGGGGCCGAATGGCCTACTCCTGCTCCTATCTTCTATGTTTCTATGTTTCTATGTATGCAGTAAAAAAGCTAAAATTATCACCCTGAGCTCCATCAAACTGTTGTTTTTGCTCGCAGCCTGATATATATTTTCCTTGTTTTTTTCTTTTCCTTACAGTTAACTTAATGACGATTGTGATACTGTCTCGGGGAAAATGCGGTCTTATCAAATGCGTCACTCGTTACCTGGTGGCCATGGCAACAGCGGATCTACTGGTCGTTATCATCGATCTTATACTGAGGCATATTCCTATTATTTATCAGTTACAATTCGTGTTGTACATCCCCCTGTGTAATAGCCACGCTGTCCTGCTTTATGCAGCCACGGACTGTTCTGTCTGGTTCACAGTGACTTTCACCTTTGATCGATTTGTGGCCATTTGTTGGCAGAATCTGAAATCTAAGTATTGCACCGAGAAAACGGCGGTTGTGGTTCTAGGAACAGTGACTGTACTGAGCTGTTTAAAAAATATCATCTGGTATTTTGTGTATACAGGTGAATATTGGCTTATGAATGACCCCTGGTTCTGTATTGTAAGAAATGGTGTTCTGAATTCACGTGTGTGGACAGCAGTTGAATTCCTTCATTTTATTCTAACCCCGGGGGTCCCATTTGTTCTGATTCTGCTGCTCAATGCTTTAACTGTCAGACACATTTTAGTGTCCAACAGAGCCCGCAGGAGACTCCGGGGCCACAGCAGTGGGGAGAGTTGCAGTGACCCAGAGATGGAGAGTCGAAGGAAATCCATGATTTTACTGTTTGTTATCTCGGGGAACTTCATACTGTTATGGGCGGTGTTCATGGTGTTCTCTATATGGAGACGAATGCGGTATTTAGGGTATATGTCTGTATCTCTACCTTTCTTTGTACGAGAAATGGGCTTCATGCTCCAGCTTCTGAGTTGCTGCACAAACACTTGCATTTATGCGGTGACCCAGACTAAATTCAGAGACCAGTTGAAGAACATGGTGAAATATCCATTTACACTAATTGTTAAATGCATTAAATGATGCGAAGAACTGAAAACTTTCCAGCGTCAGAACTCAATCCCGACTCATCTACTCTCCAACTCGCTCCCACCTTGGGAACATGCTGACCGCTCCGGCGTCCGGTATCAGACAGCTCTGATCCCCTCCAAAATCCCGGGATGGGAGCGCCATTGAATGGACAGGTGGGCGCGCGCACTCCATTTCTGGAGAATTTGCGGGCGAGCCTTAGAATCAACGTGTTCTTTGTTCTCTGGAACAGGAACTATAATCTCTATTGATATCGCCGCTTCATCAAAGGAAATAGGTCCGTTCGATTTACAAAGAGGAGGGAAAATAAATAAAAGGAGTACAATGTTAGACAACGGACTCAGTTGGTTAAGTTAGGCCAGGTCAGCGAAATCATGATCAGCAGCATGGGTTTCGAGATGTTTGAAATAGCCGGAGAGAAACTTTGATTATATTTCCATGTTTTATGTAAAGTTTCAATACGCAGTCTGACTGACTCCTGGTTTACTCGTTTGCAGAGTCACAGTGAGACTCTATACATAGTAACACACTGCCAGGGACTTTCAGTACACAATGAAACACTCCTCAGACACTAGTGTCTCATAGAATCATAGAAATTTACAGCAAACAAGGAGGCCATTCGACCCATCGTGTCTGTGCGGGTCGAAGAAGAGCCAGACTGATCCCACTTTCCAGCTCCTTAGTCCATAGCCTTGTAGATTACTGCACTTCAAGTGCATATCCAAGTACTTTTTAAATGCGATGAGGGTTTCTGCCTCTACCACCCTTTCAGTCAGTGAGTTCCAAAACCCCACCACACTCTAGATGATAAAGGGTGCTCCTCAACTCCCCTCTGATCCTTCTACCAATTACTTTAACTGTATGCCCTCCTGGTTATTGACCTCTCTGCTAAGGGAAATAGGTCCTTCCTATCCACTCTATCTAGGCCCCTCATAATTTTATATACCTCAATTAAATCTCCGCTCAGACTCCTCTGTTTCAAAGAAAACAACCCAAGCACAGCCAATCTTTCCTCATAGCTAAAATTCTCCAGTCCTGGCAACATCCACGCAAGTCTTCTCTTTACCTTCTCTAGTGCAATAATATCTTCCTGTAATGTGGTGACCAGAAGTATATGTAGTACTCTAGCTGTGGCCTAACTAGTGTTTTATACAGTTCAAGCATAACCTCCCTGCTCTTATATTCTATGCCTCGGCTAAAAAGGAAATTATTCCGTATGCTTTCTTACCCAACTTATCTACCTGTCCTCCTACCTATGACGAGTTCGCCATGTGGGACCATGTCAAATGCCTTGCTAAAATCCATATAGACTACATCAAATGCACTACCCTCACCGACCCTCCTTGTTACCTCCTCAAAAAAATTAAACAAGTTAGTCAGACATGATCTTCCCTGATCAAATCCATAATATATTTACCTACTGCCAAAGAAACCAGACAATATAAACAGATTTACTGACAGTCACTGTGCTCAATAACACCTTAATATTGAATGTTTAAACAATATATAACATTCCAACAAACCCCCTGGAACTAATTCTAAACATACACACTGCAAATTTCAAAATACTCAAAGAGACAGCGTATAAATATTGAAAGAATCCAGCAGATCACATCAAATCCTAGATAAACAAATGCGAAGTGAAAACATTAACATTTTAACCAACTGAAAGAGACACCTTGTAAATACCAATAAACTCACAGGATTATCCCGTTAACTGAAACTGTCCTACAGAATCGTCTTGCAATTATGATTGGTTTCACAATAGCACCCTGTAAACATTGGCAGTATTAGGCATAGAAAGTAAGGTAAAATATGAATAAATAGTAGTGATATAGGGCTAACAGGCCCAAATTATGCCCGAGACAGAGAATATGTGAGACTGATAATATTGTGAGCAAAAAGGCTAGCAATGGAATGTTAAGTGAAGGCAAGGCGACAACATGTCTACATAAAGTGATTATAATTCAGGGATTAGTAAATGGTTGAGTGTGCAAAATGTTCTAAGAGATGCTGACCCCTAAGATCAGTCTACCCACTCAAGCATGTGACCTGTCCAGAGAACAATAAACCTGCAATGTGCATGTGCGAGAGGGGCAAGTCATCTTCCTGACTACTGGTGTACTTATGTTCTCATCTTACACATGGCTGGTCTGCCTGCCTTTTAACCTTGAGTACTACCGATTGCTTACATGCTAGCATTATGTAAAACCTACATAGAATGATAGAAAATTACAGCACAGAAAGAGGTCATTCAACCCGCCGTGCCTGTGCTGGCTCTTTGAAAGAGCAGTTGTGCTTAGTCCCACATCCCCGCTTTCTGTTTGTAACTCTCAAATTTCCCTATCGTCAAGTACCTGTTTCACTCCCTTTCAAACTTTATTAGTAATAAGCTTCCACCATTTTTTCAGGTAGGTTATTCCAGATCCTGACAAGATCTTTTGCCAATGATTTTAAATCTATGACCTCTGCTTTTACTCTATCTACTCTATCAAAACCTCTCATCATCTTGAAAACCTCTATTAGGTCACCTCTGTTTCAAGGTGAAAAATCCTAACTTTTCCTGAAGGGATAATTACAAGTCCTAGCCCTGTTCGGGCTACCCCAGATCAGGCGTATTCCCCAGACGTTCACCTACAACTTAAGTTAGAAAAAGCCGAATTCTATAAGATGCTTAATTGGGTCTAAAGGTTCAGGCTATCTCTCCCTAAAGGAAAGGAGACTGAAGATGTTACCATCCTCCAGATAGCACTTTTAATAAGTTTAACTAGACTATAACCTTCCAGATATTATGAGGGTCTGGAATACCTCCCAACTCCTTACAAAAGAGTATACCGAAATTGGGTTCACGAGGTTATACAGAAATACTCTTTGAGACAATTCTAAAAATATATAGTCACAACATTAACAATTCAAAATACAAATAGCTTACATTTCTTATTTCTCAGAGATCTTTATTCCCAAATCTTTACTTCGTTACATTTCTACATTTCTTACTTATTTCTAAATCCAGAACATCCACCAAAATCAAATATCTTGATTATCCGAGACTCAAAGTTAAAAACTTACAGATGGTGCCTGTAATGTTGAGAAATGCTTGGCCCATTCAGTGGCTTCTGACTTTCTGTTTGAAAAGTTCTATCTTTTATACCCTTTTTGCAGTGGTTTATTCTTTGAAGTTCTCTGCTGATGTAAGCTAATTACCTTTATTGATACCTCTGTTGAATTCTTTCTATCTTACTGTCAATTCAACTATTGCATGCATAATCATGTCTCTACCTTTAGGTGTTCCAAAAACTATCATAAAAGCAATATGGCAGCAATGGTTTATGTTTGATGCCATTCTTACAAAATGCTTTCATTCAATTCTTAATATTGGCTTAACTGGTTTTTAGCAGACATTGTGACTCCGTGGTGTTCCAAGTTCAATACAAAAACAATGTAATTGCTTGGTGTATCTATTGAAGTCATATCTTCAAAGTGTTCTTGTTGGTATCATATTTACTATGTATAAATTAAAGACACTTTGACTGGGTGTTTACTTGTTTTCTAGCTATCTCAATTGGTTGCATATTTAATCGTGCTTCTGGTCTTCCAAGTTTAACATAAAAACTATTTGACCAGCAGGTGTTTCTTTTACTTGATGTCATCTTTTCAAAGGCACATGATTTTTTAACATTTGTGTTTCTGTTTCACGTGTTAGTTCTTTAACACTTTAAACTGGGTCTTTTCATTGTGTTGGTTGCAAACCCCAGAGCTTTCGGAAGTGCCAAACTGCCATTTCAATAGGGTCATTGTTTTAGTGTATTTAACTAATTCCTATTTCAAAGCTTGTATGTTTACAACTTTGTTATACAACTGATCTTTTCTCAGAAGCCTGTTTTCTGTTTGCAGCCTGTGTCTCTGAGGCTTTAGATTTTTAAACCCAGTATATCATGTATTAATAAATATCAGAATTCTGTTCATATTATTGTGTATCTTTCTGAAATATGGCTTATTCCTTCACATTCCAACCTCTCCTCATTTCTGTAGTCCCTTGTCCCTGGTAACAGCGTGGTAAACCTCCTCTGTACCCTTTCTAAGGCCGTTACATCTTTCCTGAAGTGTGGTGCCCAGAATTTTCCAAAATACTGGAGCTGAGGCCTAACCAGCGATTTATAAAGTTCTAGCATCATCTCTTTGCTTTTATATTCTCTTCTATGTTTATAAATGCACGTAACCCATATGCTTTTTTAACCACCTTATCAACTTGCCCTGTCACCTTTAAGGAGTTTGTATATGGACATGAAGGTATCTCTGCTGATCTAAATTTTTCAACTCATGCCATTTATAATATATTGGCCCAGAAATTCAGGTCGGGGGCTTCCCGCGGGTGCAAGCCCCCGACCTGCACTTACCTTGCGCGCCGGCCGTTGAGCTGTGGGCCCTCATGGAATTCCGATCTGGGGCCTGCTCCAGCTGCCGGCACGCAGTGCATCTGTATCCCAGGGGTGCAGTTAGTTGGATGCATCCCCTGGGATCATGTGGGCCATGGAGAGCCAATCGGAGCAGGGAATGCCCATTCATACGTTTGACAGGAAGAGCTGTCAAAACTTATAAATACTATGGGCCCCAAAATATCACTAAATCATCAAATAAATTAAAAAAGAACATCACATTTTTTAAATAAACTATAAATTACATGAAATAACCATTTTAAACAATAACTTAAATTTTTGAGAAAAGTAATTTTATTTTCTAACGGGGCTAAAAATAAACTTACCTTGCTTTAAAGTATTTAAAAATAATAAACCTGTGGAAAAAATGTTTTAATTTTAATTAATTCACCACTTACCTTGTAAAAAGCAGGCCTTACACCTGCTTTTTAAATGTGTAAATTCTGGAGACTTACCCTCCCAGGAAAACCTGTAAAAAAGGTAAGTTCGATGCGCACACGCAGCCTCTCCTGCGCATGCATTCAACCTCTTAACCCCTGCTTTCAGGGGAATGGAAGTGCCAGTTTCCCGTGCATGCGCACTGCATGCAGTACTCCAGGTGCAGTCTAAACAGAGCTTTATACAGCTATAGAATATGCCTTTGTATTCCAGCTCCCTTGATATGAAAGCTAACATTCCATTGGACTGTGCGAGGGAATCCAAACCCAAATCCCTCCGCATACCAATATTAACTAGTCTCTCAACTTTTAAAAATGTTTTGATTTTCTATTCTTCCTACCAAAAAGGAGAATTTCACATTCCCTCACATTCTACTTTATCTGCCACCATCCTGTCCATTCACTTAACCTGTCTATATCCCTTTGCAGCCTTTTTGCGTCCTCCTCACAGCTTACTTTCCCTCCTTGGTTTGTATCAGCAGCACACGTGGATAAATTAATGTCATCTAAGACATTGATATAGATTCTAAATAGCTGAGGCCCAAGCACTGATCCTTGTGGCACCCCATTAGTTACAGCCTGCCAGTCCAAAAATGACCCATTTATTCCTATTCTAGTGTCTGTCCGTTAAACAATCCTACTGATAACCAATATTACCCCTACTCTCCTGTGCCCAAATCCTGTGAACAATCTCTTGTGTGGCACCTTATCGAATGCCTTTAGAAAATCCAAGTATTCTACATTAGGTTACGGAAGCATAGTGGTTATATTACTGGACTAGCAATCTAGAGGCCTGGACTAGTGGTCCAGAGATGTGAGTTCAAATCGTACCACATTATACATAAATCTATAATGAAAATACTCATGTCAGTAATGGCGACCATGAAAACAACAGGCTTGTCCTAAAATCCCATCTGGTTCACTAATGTGCTTTAGGGAAGAAAATCTGCTGTCTGACTCTTAACTGCCCTCTGAAACGGCCTAGCAAGCCACACAATTGGACCAAACCACTGCAAAGAATATACTAAGGGTAAAAGTGGACAGACCACCCGGCAGCGACCTAGGATCCGGACACGACAAAGGCACCAACAGCAAGTCGACCCTGCAAAGTCCTCCTCACTAACATTTGGGGACTTGTGCTAAAATTGGGAGAGCTGTCCCACAGACTAGTCAAGGAACGGCCTGACATAGTCATACATAATCATAACTTTAAGACAATGTCCCGGCTCCTCCATCATCACCATCTCTGTGTATGTCCTGTCCCACTGGCAATTCAGACCCACCAGAGCTGGTGCCACAGTGGTATACAGTCGGGAGGGAGTAGCCCTGGGACTCTTCAACATTGAATTCGGTCCCCATGAAATGTCATTTGATCAGCCAAACATGGACTAGGAAACCTACTGCTGATTACCACCTGCCGCTCACCCTCAGCTGATGAATCAGTACTGTCCAGGTTGAAAACCAATTGGAAGAAGCAATGAGGGTAGGAAGGGCACAGAACATACTCTGGTTGGGGGACGTCAATGTCCATCACCAGGAGTGGCTCGGTAGCTCTCCCCACTACTCCTGACATGTCGCTGCATTTCGGTGGTAAACTGGTCTGTGAGCCAATTAAGGATCTTGTGCATGTAAATGAAAATCATCCAGTGTCTTATACAATGCATATTCTACATTACTAAGTACAGCTGTGTTCTTATATTAATCAAAAGACTGAACGTCCCGTTCTGACAGGAATATGTACATACCATTATATATATCATGTGGTCTCTGAGGCAACAATCCCATGCTGGGATCCATTATCAACGGTTGGGCAGCCGGTTCCTCCTCTCGTCCAAACGGTCAAGTCAGGAAGGGCAACAAGGTCAGCTTTCACATTTCTGATTACTGATGCAGAATAGAACCAGAATCTACCTTGAACAGTTTGAGCTGGTTTGGGTGGAAGTATCTCTCAGTGGATCTTTTTCCATCTGTAACATGAATCTTATATACAGGTGAATTGATTTTATCCACAATATAAAATGGACTTTACCATTTAGAGGAAAGATTGCATCACCCATCAGTGAAGTGAAGTACCATCACCTTATCCCCCACTTGCCAATGATTTTCTCGGGTCCTGTTATCCAACTGAAGTTGTGATTTCTGTGCCACCACACCCAGTTGATTATCCACCCACAAATGTAAGTCCCTTACACCAGCTTTCAAATGTTCCAATCTTACATGATACAGAACTTTGAGCAGGGACCAACAAGATTGAACTCATTTTTGTAAGTAAATTTTATTAACCCCTATTCGTAAAGAGGAACCCTTCAAGCAAGTGTTTTCCCTTCTCGATCACCTGATCATCAACTCCCATCAACAGGTTTGGATTTGCAAGAAAATTATGCCCAGGCTTAGTGGTTATACGGAAGAGACAGGAATGCTTGTAGTTACCTTCGGAGGTAACTCCCTCTCAAGTAGTCTGTGTTGGAATCTGGGAAATGGAACTGAACGGTTTAAAACCGAGCTTTTGAGAAGCTAAGCCTTACTCCAGCCTATCACCATATTGTGCCAGTTGAAATTCTTCTGATAGAAACATAGAAACATAGAAGATAGGAGCAGGAGTAGGCCATTCGGCCCTTCGAGCCTGCTCCGCCATTCAATGAGATCATGGCTGATCATCCAAATTCAGTACCCTGTCCCTACCTTCTCTCCATATCCCTTGATCCCTTTAGCCTTAAGAAATATATCCAACTCTTTCTTTAATATATTTAATGAACTGGCCTCCACCGCCCTCTGTGGCAGAGAATTCCACAGGTTCACCACTCTCTGGGTGAAGAAATTCCTCCTCATTTCAGTCCAAAATGGCTTACCCCTTATCCTTAGACTATGACCCCTGGTTGTGGACTCCCCGGCCATCAGAAACATTCTTCCTGCATCTAGTCTGTCCAGGCATAACAGAATTTTATAGGTTTCGATGAGATCCCCTCTCAATCTTCTAAACTCCAGTGAGTATAAGCCCAATCGACACAATCTCTCCTCATACGTCATTCCTGCCATCCCAGGTATCAGCCTGGTGAATCTTCGCTGCACTCCTTCCATGGCAAGAACGTCCTTCCTCAGGTAAGGCGAACAAAACTGCACACAATACTCAAGGTGCGGTCTCACCAAGGCCCTGTACAACTGGAGCAAGACATCCTTGTTCCTGTACTCGAACCCTCTTGCTACGAAGGCCAACATACCATTTGCCTTCTTAACCGCCTGCTGCACCTGCATGCTTACCTTCAGCGACTGGTGCACAAGAACACCCAGGTCTCTTTGCACTCCCCCTTCTCCCAATCTATTGCCATTCAAATAATAATCTGCCTTCCTGTTTTTGCCACCAAAGTGGATAACCTCACATTTATCCACATTATAGTGCATTTGCCATGTTTCTGCCCAATCACCCAACCTGTCCAAATCGTACTGGAGTTTCCCAACATCCTCCTCACAGCTTACCCTCCCACCCAGCTTTGTGTCGTCTGCAAATTTGGAGATATTACATCCAATTCCCTCGTCCAGATCATTAATATATATTGTGAACAGCTGGGGTCCTAGGAGTCTGGGGTCCTGAAGATCTGATCTTCAATTATTCACACAACTGGATCTCCTCCTCACAACAAACCTTTTCCAATAAAGGATGCTCCGTATCACTGTGGAACTACTTTCAAGTAAAATTAATTCTCTCAGTAATCGTGCACCACTACTATTGATGCGGTGCCAAAAACCATGGTCGGCTGTAATAAAGAACAGACAATCCATTGTGGCGCTTCTGTAGAGCCCTGGAATGGGTAAAACTGCATCGTATGCACTTGTCAAGTCTCTGCTTTCCGTCAGTCACTATTGGAAGTGCAGTTGGTAAATATCCACTCAAATGAAGTCCTGGCGCTTAAAAAAACTCTAATACTGAATTATGTCTACACTAAATATTACAATTTAGCATGTGAATATTCAACATGAACTAATTTGATGCTAGAAAAAAAGTAACGTTGCCTGTGGAGGTAAAGAGGTTGACTTCTCTATAGTATTGTTTGTCAAAAGAAGGGATGGAGCAAGTTTCAGGCCAGGGAGCAGCAGGCTCACAGGGGTTATTTCAATTGACATGTAAATCGGGTGCGGAGTAAAAAGTGCGGGTAATTAAATCGGGTGCGGAGTAAAAAGTGCTGGTGATTCACAAGCTCGCTCCGCGCTACCGGTGAAGATCAACTGGACCCCAATACCACAAAGTAACGCTGCTCCCGAACTGTCTGGTTACCATAGAAGCACACAGGGCTCCAAAGTAAACCAATCCAGTATCCAAACTAACCAGATTCCCGAGCTAACCCTGCGCTCCAAATACACAGCGACACAGAACCATTAACTTAATAAACAGTCCCACGCTGGCTCAGCACCTCAAACTGAACCAGGGTCCTGAAAGTGAACAAACGATCTAATTTACTCAGGAGTTAAAATGGAGACTGCACTCCAAACTGCCAATGGCACCTAACTTAATAAAAGGCACAAACAGACCCAGGACTCTGAACTGACAGAAAACAGCGAAATAACCCAGTGGCCAAACTGACCGGTAGCCACAAGGCCCAGCACCCAAACGGATGGTCGCTCCTCATTGTCAGAACGTCCTTGTTTCCGCTAAGGTTGTCCGCTCTGGTTTGATGTATGCCTGGAGGTTCCGTCAGATGACGCCATGCCTTTAAGGACTGAGTAACTCTGAAAAGATAGTCACTGAGGAGTAACGCAACAATCATCCATTTTCAAACAGCAGCGGCCGCGCTCCGTCTTCAGGCGAGGGACTTAATGCGGCCGCGAATTGCAAAGTGTAAATTCCCGGGTCAATTGCAGCATTGTCCGGGTTTTAAATTTAAAACAATACATCCTGGGGACTCCAGCATAATCCTGCAGGATTGAAAACCCTGGATTCTGCAATATGCCCTCACTGTCGATCTTTATCTATATTCCAGCCTCTCTCTCCATCGTTCTCTCTATCACACTCTTACCTTTCTCTTGCTCCAGTCTCTGTCTTCGTCCCATATGCCAAAAGTGCATAGAAACATAGAAGATAGGAGCAGGAGGAGGCCATTCGGCCCCTCGAGTCTGATCCGCCATGGCTGATCATCCAAATTCAGTACCCTGTCCCTGCCTTCTCCCCATATCCCTTGATCCCTTTAGCCTTAAGAAATATATCCAACTGCTTCTTGAATATATTTAATGAATTGGCCTCCACTGCCTTCTGTGGTAGAGAATTCCACAGGTTCACCACTCTCTGGGTGAAGAAATTCCTCCTCATCTCTGTCCTAAATGGCTTACCCCTTATCTTTAGACTGTGACCCCTGGTTCTGGACTCGCCGACCATCGGGAACATCCTTCCTGCATCTAGTCTGTCTAGTCCTGTTAGAATTTTATAAGTTTCAATGAGATCCCCTCTCATTCTTCTAAACTCCAGCGAGTATAAGCCCAATCGACCCTCATACGTCTTTACTGCCATCCCAGTCTGGTGAATCTACGCTGCACTCCCTCCATGGCAAGAACATCCTTCCTCAGATAAGGCGACCAAAACTGCACACAATACTCAAGGTGCATCAGTTCTCTTGGCACACATTGAAATGGCCAGCAATTTTTTCCCGCACATACCGTGCTGTCCAGCCATATCGCATTGTCCCGCAGTTCCCTGGCACATACTGCACTGTACAGCTGTTACTGTTAAAGCTAATGTAAAGGCCCCAATTGTTGACGGTTAAGCAACTGCTGGGACCTGATCTGAAAGGGGAAAAAAAAGATAGGTTCGGGTTTTGTGCCATCACGTTTGAACATAACTGCTGTGTATTTACCGAATGTTTCTCTCTCTATTTCCCATTACCAACTCGGGCAGATCACTTTCTATCTCTAAACATTTAAAGGCCTTTCTCGCTGCTTTGTGGAACTTATCGGCGGCTTCATTTTCAATCGGCGATTCAGGACTGACTAGGAACGCTGCCGAAGGCTCCTATCTAAACCACTGGGTCAGTAAAATAAGCCTTTAGTTAATGAGACTGAACTACATGAACATATTTTTCAAGAAATGTCAAGAAACTGCTGTAAAGCCTATGTGACGAGCTGATTAGTTAGAAATTCCAGCCGCTTCTGTAACAATTGAAGTACAGAGTGTATCAATGTTGAGTAAATTTGGTACAATACAGATAAAGTCAGGGACTGTGAAATAATTACACTTCTTGGGATTGTGCTTTTAGTCTTTGTTCGTTGCACGGGACATTTTTTAAATAAAGACCCCGGGACGTGAGATGTATTACAGGGCGCTCTGGGGTGTGAGATGTATTTACAGGGTCTCCCCGATATGGGAGATATATTTATCTCCCTTTATGGCCCCTTGGCTGAGACATTAACTTTGAGGGGATCTGTGGGATGTGAAATGTATTACAGGGGATCCTTGGGATGTGGCACGTATTACCGGGGTTCCTGGGACGTGAGTTGTATTATAGGGGGTCCCTGGAACGCCTGATGTATTACAGGCAGTCCCTCGGATGTGTGATGTATTATACGTGGTGTTGGGATGGGAGATATATTACACGGGGTTCCCTGGACATGAGATCTAAAACAAGGGATCCCTGTGAGATGTATTTACAGGGGATCACTGGGACGTAAGACGTATTACAGGGGATCCCTGGGAATGGGAGATATATTACCGGGGTGTTTTACTGTGATGTGAGATGTATAACAGTGGATGTCTAGGTTGAGAGATATATTTACATGGTGTCGTTTGGATGTGAGGTGTATTACGTGGGGTCTCTAGGATTGGGAGAAATATTACAGGTGGCCTGTGGGTTGTGAGATGTATTACAGGGGAACTCTGGGACATAAGATATATTACAGGTGGGCCCCCTGGGTGCAAGAGGTAACATAGGGGGTCCCTGGGATATGAGTTCTATTATGTGTGTCTGTAGTTTTTCGAGATTTATTACAGGTGATCTTTGGGATAGGAGATGTATCGCAAGTTGTGCCTGGGATATAAAATGTATTACAGTGGGTCCCAAGGCTTTGAGATGTATTAGAGGGGCTCTGTGGGAAGTCCAATTTATTACAGGAGGTCCATGGGATGTGACATGTATTACAGGGGATATCTAGGCCATGTTATGTAAAACAAGGGATCCCTATTTACAGCGGATGCTTGAGATGTATTACACGGGATCTCTGGGATTGGGAAATGCATTTCAGGTGGTCCCTGGGATGGAAGATTCATTACAGGTGCTTCCCTGGCATGTCGGATTTGTTACTGGGTTTCGCTGGGGTGTGAGAGATGCTACAGGCATTTATGGGGTGAAAGATATATTTACATGGTGTCCCTGTGATGTGAGATGTATTAAAGGTGTCCCTGGATTGTGAGATATATTACAGGGGCTTTCTTGGCATTTAGTATCTATTACTCTTTTTTTCCTGGGATGTGAGATGTATTACGGGGGTACCTGAGATGTGAGTCGTATTACAGGGTGTACCTGAGATTTGAGATTTATTACAGGGGATCTCTGGAATTGGGAGAATTAGTACAGGGGGTCCATGGAATTGGGAGAATTAGTACAGGGGGTCCATGGAATTGGGAGAATTATTACATGGAGGACCTGGAATTGGGAAAATGATTACAGGGGGTCCCTGGGATTTGAGGAATTACTACAGGGGGTGTCTGAAATTGGGAGAGTTGTTACAGGGGTTTATCTTGATGTGAGATGTTTTACAAAGCGTCCGAGGGATGTGAGATGTTTTAAATGGGGTGCCTGGGATGGGTGATGTATTACAGGGGACCTTGGATGTCAGATGTATTAAAGGGTTGTCTTTGATTTTGAGATCTATTACAATTGTTCTCTGGATTGTGAAATGTATCACAGGGATTCCATGATATCAGATGCATTTCAGGGCAGCCATGGGATGTGAGATGTATTACAAGTTGTCCCTGTGATGTTGGAGGAATTCCAGGGGTCCCTGGGCCGTGGTTTGTATAGAGGTGCTATATGGGATGTGACATATGTTACATGGGGTGCTTGGGATGTGAGGTACATTGCAGGGGCTGCCTCAAATGTGAGATGCATAAGATGACGTTCTTGGATTCTGAGATGTATTACTTGAGGTCCTTGGGATCTTAGATATATTACTGGAAGTCCATGGGATGTGAAATGTATTGCCGGGTATCTCAGTGACGTGTTATGTAATACAAGGGATCCCAGTAAGATTTATTTATAGCGGATCTCTGGAATGTAAGATGTATTACACGGGATCTCTGGGATTAGAAGATGTATTACAGGGGTTGCCTGCGATGTGAGATGTTGCACAAGGGATTCCCTGGTGTATGAGGTTTATTTGCAGACGGTCTCCCGTATGTGAGATGTATTGCAGGGGGTTCTTGGACTGTGAGATGTATTAAAGGTGCCCTTTGGATGTCAAATATATTACAACGGGTTCCTGGGATGTCAGATTCATTACAGGGGCTTCTTGGGACGTGAGTTGTATTACAGGGGCTTCTTGAGATGTAACATGTATTAAAGTGGGTTCCTGGGTTGTGACATGTATTACAGGGGCTTCTTGAGATGTAACATGTATTACAGGTGCTTCATGGGATGTGAGATGTGTTACAGTGGATCCCTGGGATTTCAGATGTATTATAGTGGGTTCGTGAGTCGTGACATATATTACAGGTGGTCTGCAGAGTCAAGGATTTTATTTTTAAAGAGGCTATGTGAGTGAGGTTTTATTTATCGAGCGATTGGGCGACTACCATTTTTACAGGGTCCTTAGATCGAGGCAATATTTATATTGATATCCGCGGTTTATTGCCAATATTTATAGATATACCGTGGCATCCTGTTAATGCTGGCAGGGTCCTTGGAACTTATAAAGTGTCACGGGTAATTCTGGAGTCTGTCAGTCCGTTGAAGGTGTTCACTTAGTGTGACAGTATTCTTAAGGGATCCCTCGGAATGTCCATATTTATGGACTGCGTCAGGGAATGTGTCTGTATTTGGACGGGATCCACGGGAGTGTACCAAATATTACAATTAGCCTTGGGGGTGTTTCATGTTTTCAAGCGGCCCCTTGGAGGTTGCTAATATTTATAGTGTTGCTGGGTGATTTTCAGTAATTACTGTATGTCCCAGAGTCAGTGTCAGTGTGTATAGGATGTTTCTTTGGTGATTGTCACTAGTTTAACAGAGTGTGCCCGGGTGAGCTTCAGTATTGATACGGATTCCTGAGTGAGTTTCAGGAATCACAGAGGTCTTCAAATGGGCTGCCAGGATTTACACGATGTCCCGAGGTACGTGTCAATACATACACGATGTTCCTGAGTCAGTTGCAAAATGTAAAGTTTTTTTCTGATATCGTGTCAGTTGTTACTTGTTTGCGGATTGTTTGTAATTATTTATTGGACGTTACTGTATAAGTGTCAGAAAGTTACATATTTTTGAATATGTCTTATTCACATGACGCTTCTGGTTAAGTGTCACTGGAGGGATTCTTTCTGCTATAAATAAGGGACTCCTTTCAAAGCGTTACACCATAGTCTCTTTGGTAGCATCACCTCCAGCACTAACAGGGATCAGCCGCTCTACAGTGAGGGGAAGAATGGATCAGGCGCTGAGATCATTAGATTGGAATGACACAGCAGTGGATCGGAATCTGAGTACAATAGGGTGGAATATTACGAGAACGGAATGGCGCCGTCAACTGTCAACGGAACTTCAGATACTAGCAACAATTCACAATATACAGCGGATTTACTATCCCCTCCTCGCTGTTTTTGGTATCACTGGTAAGTCTCTATATCCAGCTATTAATTCTATGAACCACGTTTAACTGTATTATTGTTCGTCTTGTATGCTCTCATCCGCAAAGCTAATGGATTTTCCAGAAAGTCTCAATTAATTCTGCAAACTATGTTTCACATAGAAACATAGAAGATAGGAGCAGGAGTAGGCCATTCGGCCCCTCGAGCCCGCTCCGCCATTTAATGAGATCATGACTGATCATCCAAATTCAGTACCCTGTCCCTGCTTTCTCCTCATAGCCCTTGATTCCCATTAGCCTCAAGAAATATATCCAACTCCTTCTTGAATATATTTAATGAATTGGCCACAACTGCCCTGTGTGGTAGAGAATTCCACAGGTTCACCACTCTCTGGGTGAAGAAATTCCTCCTCATCTCAGTCCTAAATGGCTTACCCCTTATCCTTAAACTGTGACCCCTGGTTCTGGACTCCCCCGCCATCGGGAACATGTGTGTTAGTGGCCCCGTAGCATATGCCCGGTATTTATAAAGGGGCATGGGATCCTGTAAAATTTCGCAGGTGCTCCCGGGGAATTTGTCGATATTTGCAAGTCGTGCATGGAACTGTGTGAACATTTACATGGGTCCTTGTGACTTAGAAAGTATCACGGGGAGTTCTGGTGTCTGTAAGTCATTGAAGGAATTTACTTAGCATGACAGTATACTTAGGGGATCGTGGGGATGTCCCTATTTAACGAATTAGTCTGATGGTCTCTCAGTCTTTGTAGAGGATTACTTAGTGCGATAGTATTCTT